>NC_133204.1:46615671-46808171 GCF_958299795.1 Porites lutea | reverse complement strand
CTTCTCCCTCCCTTCTCGCAAGAAGTTAAATGTGATTGTGCTCACTGTTCAGGCCCGGCCAGGGGTTATGGGTATACTGTATCCCGGGACATTTTAATTCAGGTATATGGTATTTTTTGGTCAAAATTCGGGTATAAAGTATTCAGTTTTTCTTGAATTTTAGGTATTCGGTATGGTACAGAAATCACTAAGAAACGTATAACTCATTTCTCAGTTTTATTATCGCTCTAATGCTCACTAGAAATAGTGCGGATGCTCGAAATTGTGTTCAAGCCCTAATAGATAGATAGATAGATAGATAGATAGATAGATAGATAGATAGATAGATAGATAGATAGATAGATAGATAGATAGATAGATAGATAGATAGATAGAAACTTTATTAAAGTGTCAAAGCCGTCTAGCCAGGGAAAAAAGAATCCCTTACTAATTTGGGGACACCAATTAGGGGAGAATATACAAAGTAAAAACTATATACAGTAGTAGGTAAAATATCTATAGTTATCTAATTACGAGATTTATAGTAAAAATATACAGAAGTCAAAATGAACAAAGGCTACAGCCTGCGCAGCCATCATCTAAAAGTTCACTTATATTGAGTTGGCGTATCTTCCTTTTAAACGACATTAGGGTTGTGACGTCCCTAATACTCTTGGGTAGTTTTGTCCATAGCCTAGGCCCTAGATATCTAATAGAGTGCTTGCCGTAGGTGACTGTCTCATACCTAGGTATAGAGAAATCTGCTTGCCTCAGATTGTAATTACTATTTGGTTCTTTAAAGATGTTACTTATATATGCAGGGCACAGTTTATGCTTTGCTTTATACATAAGGATGTACAGATCCTGTAAGCGACTATTTAGTAGTGTGGGCAGGTCTGCCTTCTCTAATAGTTGTTCATAACTAGAATTATTATCCTTGAAAACCGCTCTAAGTCCTCTTTCTTGTAGTCTTTCAAGCTTTCGAGTGTCACTTGCTTTGAAAAAATGCCACACTAGGTGACAGTAGGTGAGGAATGATAATATCGAGCTTTTGAATAATATTAACTTAGATTTCATAGGAATTAGATTACGTAGTCTCATTAGAACACCAATTCTCTGGCTGGCTTTTTTGCAAAATAAATACTCAAATACTTACAAAACCTGAGGCTCTATCTGTCAGCCCTCAATCTGACTGGGACAACCACAAGGTTAAGTTTTGATGAGACAGTTACCTGCGTCCAGCATTACTACGCTTTTCACGAAGAAGCCTCGTTGTTCAGGGTATCAAGGGCCTCAACATCGCAGACCCAAGGACCAGACGGAACACTATCTGCTACTACACTGAACTCCGTGAAGATGATACTGGAAGGCCTCAATAGACTGAGGACAAAGGTGATGGAACTCAATCCAAACTTCATTCAACACTTAGACGTTGAAAGCCTTTTAACTCTCTTTGTTGAAAACTTCTTTTCCAGTATGAGAGGGGGTAACACGGACACTCCCATGATGTTTGACTTTTGCTTGCGTTTTCCCCGATGTATTAACGAATTATTAAAACGTGTCACAGGTACGAGCTACACGTACTTTACAAATCCAGTGGCCTCGTACTACTTTCAGCCTACTTTAGGTGATGTTGATATAAACTTCTACGACCTTGCAAAATTACCGAAGCCTTTGTCTGGTTGCTTATCCAAGGAGCAATTGGATGAGATCCGTCAGTGGGTACAGCAGTACGGTAAGAGTGTCAGACAATACCCCAAGGAACTTTTCAACAAACGACAAGCCAGGCACCTTACCATTGAACCATGGTCTTCCCAGGTATGAAATCAACAAACTGCAAAGTGTTCAAAACTCTGCAGCGCGTGTGATTGCCTGCTTACGTAAGTTTGATCACATAAGTGATACTCTAAAGGAGTTGCACTGGCTACCAGTGGAGCAAAGAATAATCTTTAAGATTAATCTTGTTTGTTTTAAGATACTCAACAATTTAGCTCCTGATTATTTGGTTGACTAATCCATGTTTATGAACCTGCGAGGCACCTTCGCTCATCTTCAGACAAGTGGCGTCTTGTTATTAAACCCTATAACTAAAAGACATACGGCTTAAGGGCTTTGAACGATTTGACCGTGAAATAGAAATGTGGTGGTGGTGGTGGTGGTGGAGGGAAAACAATAGAAATTTGGTGGCGGTGGTGGTGGTGGTGGTGGAGGGAAAACAATAGAAATGTGGTGGTGGTGGTGGTGGTGGTGGTGGAGGGAAAACAATAGAAATGTGGTGGCGGTGGTGGAAGTGGTGGTGGTGGAGGGAAAACAATAGAAATGAGGAGGAGGAGGAGGAGGGAAAAATGGGAATTAAAAAATTGCGGAAGGAAAATAACAAAATTGTGAAAAGGAGAGGGGTAAGTAAAACATTGTTTGCAGTGTAAAAAAAGAGCTATTTTGCCTTTTCCCTCATTAATATGCACGATTTGCCCGCCAAAAGTCAGTGAACCGGAACGAGGACAATCACAGCAGCAGGAAATAGGACTTGCATAATAACATAACGCCTCCGTGATTTTAAGTCACAGACAAGTTTGACTTTACTCCTTAGACAGTATGTCATAGACGCTAATTTATTCCACCGCATTCTATTCATGAGTTCAAGACAATAGGTTATGTCATAAAACAAAAATAAACCAGTTATATCAACCAGACTAAAAAATAGAACCTGACAAACCGGTCAAACCAGTATACTTAATTAAATGCACCACATTTTATTCATGAGATGAGGGAAATAGCCTATGACGTCATCGGCGTTAATGTATTCCACCCCACCTTAATGAGAATCCTCCCAAAAAAAACGGCCTAACCGGTGCACCCTATACTACTCTGTTTAAAGTTGGAACGGAATATCAATTTTAAGTTTTGCGTACCGAACATTAATTTATCTATTAGTACGAGTTCTGTATTAAATGTGAACTTTTAAAAAAAGGGAATTTCTTAACATCGTATAGTTACGCAAAGAAGGGCCTTATTCAAACTCTGTCGCAGATTTGCAAATTTAGTTAATGTTTAAATCATCCATATCCAAGATACAATGTAGTTAACGAATTTTTCGTGAAAGAATACAAGTCAAATGTATTGTATCAGTAGGAAGTGTTAACCCTTTTATGCCCTGTCGGTGTAAATTTAAGGTCAATGAAGACTAGTTTTGCCACTAGCAGCATTTGACTCATTTTATTATTAAACAAGAAGTCATATCAAATTTTCAACTACAGTTTACGCTCTTAAAGGTATTGTTGACGAGAAATTTCCATCGACATTTTGAGTTCTGAAATAGTGTAATATCGATAGAAATTTCCAGCGACATTTTGAGTTGTGAAACGTTATGTCGATGGAAATTTCAAGCGACATTTTGAGTTATGAAGAAAATGTCGATAGAAATTTCCAGCGACATTTTGAGTTGTGATACGTTATGTCGATGGAAATTTCCAGCGACATTTTGAGTTATGAAGAAAATGTCGATAGAAATTTCCAGCGACATTTTTGAGTTGTGTATGGAAATTTCCAGCGACGCCTTGGGTTCTTAAAGGTAAAGTCGACGAAAATTTTCACCGACATTACGCGACATTATTAAACGGATTCACTAGTCTGTTTATAATATGCCATAACATGTAGATCTGAAAATGAGTCCATTAAGTTTTTTTTTGGTGGAAGGTGTTGCGTACAAAAACTCTTAAACAGCTACAATAAATCTTGATAAGAGGACGGGGAATTGTTATTATTTTGTTCAATACAACTATATTTATCAGTGGCTATAGTTAAAATTAGCTCGGCTGCTGTTACGCTCCTGTTGTTTTAGTTCCAGGAATAAGACAAAACTTGTGCTATATAAAATAAAATTGCATGTTCGGGAAACGCAGATGACCTGAGTCTCTTTTTCACTGAGCCTCTAAACTGGGATATTCTTACTAAAGAGTTTTTTTTGTTTTTGTCATGTCTTTGATTCGAACGGACTACGTTCCGGAATGGCGCATAAGTGCGCATGCTCAAAGTGTATTGGCCGCTGGCCCAAAACACCACAACTCCTCCCCACTAGCTAGTGCATGCAATATGGTAACTAATAAGGAACTGAAACGTTAAGTCAAACACAACACGCCTATTGAAATAAGCACAGTCTTAATGTCACTTCAAAGTTCATAAATCCACCCTAGTAGTCAGGTCTCTTAGGGTCAGGATCGTTACAGAGCTGACAAAAGCACCAAACTTTGCACAGCGATAGCTTATTGCAGTACCATGAATATTAGAGGGGGTGCCCAATGCAAATATGCCACTGAAGCGTGCTAAACAGGATTTAATTACCGTAAATTTCACCTGTTGGGGTCCCTGTGGTGTTTTGATTGAAAATTGTTATTTAATACCTTAAATCACTCTGAATTCTATTCTCAGGTTGTAAACAACAATTTCACTCGAACATCTGGCATTCCCATCCATTTTTGCTTATTGATTGTGTAATTAAATTGATTATTACTGTACCCTTAAAGCAAGTCCACAGTCCGCCCACATTTTCATAAGTCATTTCTAAGATGGCCTCGTCTTTGCTTCATAACTTGCAAGTACTCAGCTTCTAGGGTCTCTTCTCCTTTTCTAATGTATTTCAATTAGAGGAGGCCTTATTGTGTGGTTTAAGCCTTATTTATCAAGTATTACTTGTCGTTACATGTCACTTTAAGCTGAAGAAAACAAACAAAATTTCAGAAAAAAGAAATTGTCAAAGAGTCTGTTGTATCACATATTATCAGGGATTTATGACAGCTATTCATGAAGAGCAAATAACGAAATGACAGAACCAAAAATAGTTCTTTCCTAGGGAGGTAATTAATTTTTCAGCTTAACATAGGCCTGGATGCCTTTCAGTCTCTCTTTATCCAGTTATCTGCTGGACGCAAGTGTATGTTTTGACAGAGAAGCAAGCACCGTGGCACAAGTCATATCATTTACAATTTCCGCAGTTTGTCTAAGCTTTACAAAGCAAAAACAAACAAAAAAGAATCTGGTCTCATAAACGAAAAAAAGAAACAAGTTAGCCCAAGCTTCAAAAAACAGCACAGTTTATCATGAAGCCTCTGCATTTGGCACTGAAGCACTCATGTCCAAAAATAATAACAGCTTATCAAGTCGTAAAACTGAGACTCAAGTGGTACAAGATTGACTCAAATGATAAATGGTGAATAGTTTAACTGCTGAAACTGTAGAAAGTGGGCCGGGCTAACTTTTAGGGCCTGTTTACATGAAGGAAGGGGACCCCAGGTAGGAATGGTAACCCACTTAGGTGGTGTAACCCGCCTGTCCATATAATCTCTCACTTTAATTTGATCACGTTTACATGATAGGTGGGGTCACCCTTCAAGGTGGGTAGCCCAGTGTGTCACACTGGGCAGCCCTCTCAGCTGAGGTCAAATTTTGCCATGTCAACGTTTCAAGGTGAGGAAACCCAGGCTAGTCGGGGTCGGATTCGAGATAGATCAAATTCGCGCAAAATTCACTTTGGCGCTGGGTGGCTTCACATAATTATTAAAGGTAACAATAGAAAGCTACAACACTGAAGGTTGCAGCAAGAGCAGCAATTGAGCGTAGACGTGGTTTGCCAGCATTTTTCTTGTTTACATGGTTAGCGACCATTCATATAATCTTGAGAAACTGCACCCCAGGATGGCGGCGTTGTAAGATTGCATGTAAAGGAGAGTTATTTTTTTACCCTACCTAAGCAGGTTACCTCACCTACCTAGGGTCTCCCACCTTTATGTTAACAGGCCCTAAGTCTCAGGAACCGTGAAACTGGTAATAAACGGTATATCTAACCCGGGACTAGCTGTGATACTACCGGCCATCTTCAAGAACGTCAGTATAGCAGCCAAAGAAGCCATTATATCGGTGTTAAACGAATATTAGATTGCGGTTGTTTCAAGCGTCTTGTTTTGTGACTATTTCTGTGTTCGTTTTTGTCACCATCTCTAAATATCAATCATGTTCAAAACACCCCTACTAACAAAATATTTCGTAAAGCTTTTTAGAATGATATTCAGCAATAAAAACAAGGTCTGACCAGGAGCCGATTTCTAGGCTCCTGGTGTGGCAACATAGGCATAAGTGAATGCAAAGTTTTGCAGTATGTAATCTGTCAAAAATCTGTTTGAGTGGTCAAAGTTGGGGCTGATGGGCTTCTTTATCATGACCACTCCATTAATATAAGGGACCAGGCCATAATTATTGTTGACCCTTGCTTTTTTGGTATTTTAGGTAATTTTCCACAGCATTATTTTGTGAAAAGCTAGTAACTGAATTGCTCTTGAGGAATTCATGATCGTAAGATTTCGTAACCACGGGGTATTCGCCTAATTGCATCAAACAAATTACATTCATTTTCATAAATGATGCATCATTGGTTGGCTAAAAGAGGCCTTGTTCCTGTAAATTTCAGCTCTTCTGAAGTTAGTTTGTTTGTAAATTGTAACACACGCGACGACCTTCCCCTTTTTTTGAAAGATCGTATAGACGTACCATTAACACTCTGGTCCAAGGGCTCTGAAGTGAATGAGCCGCTTACAGGTGTATAGGCATGCAGGGACCTCATACACTTCTTTTTAAATGCAAATGTGCAAAAAATAAAGAGTGTTAAACATTCCTGGAGAGGCATGTTTTACAACCTCGTCCCCAGGGCTTAATAAAAAGGTAGAAAAAGGTAAAGCGACCATATTTTACGTCAATAACTCGTGACAGTAATAATAAGTGATAAACTTGAGGTCGACGGTGCGCTCCTTTTACCCCCCTCTCTCCATTAATTCTTCGTTTTAAAGGTATTTAAAGCTAGTCAAAGCTACACAGAAAAAAGAGAAGTTGAAATAAGGAGGTGTTGACACCGGGCTCGAACTCGGGACCTCTCGCCCCGAAGGCTGCGCACTAACCAACTGTGCCACCCTTGCTCCTCCTTTTCCCCCTGAGGACGAGGTTGACATGTTTTAATCATTATCTCAAGGACAGGGTTACCAACGAAGCAAATTATAATCTAATCTTAGCTACACAATTACAAAGTGGGCGCGTTGTCAGTTACGGTTCATGAGGTCGTTCATGTGGCATGTCAAACTTTACGATTTTATCGTTTAGGATGTAATACATTTGAGTTTTATGTTATTGTATGACATCTTTGAAAGCTGGCTTTGTGATCTGTTTAAATTGATATGTAATGATATTATCACTGGCAAGTCTTAGCAGTGTGACACTGATAGCCGCACAGTCCGCACAATGAACATGGCCACACTTACCGTGTGGAGACTGGGCACTAGTCAGTATTATGTACATGTAAAACTATTTTGAATAGTGTAACAACAACTAAACATTACCAAATTAAAACCTTAAAAATTTGCAACAAATGTTTTTTAGCCAAATCAAACAAGAAGAGTACTCACCACAGGACACCCAATCTGCTATTATAGGTGAAAGTTAACCCCCCCTTTTATCTGTAATTAGGACCATTTGTAACGGGCACCCCCTCCAGTATTAATCGGTAGGTGCTAAGGAAGCTCTGTGCCAAATTTGACACTTTTGTCACGTCTGTAACGATCCGGCCTATATTTTGCACTAAGAGACCTGACTATAGCTGGGGGCTTCCGCACTCGGACCGGGTATCGTCTAACAGGAACAGGTTCACTCAAATTTGGTGGACTGCTGGCTGAAGGGTCAGCCACTGGACTTGGTGGTAGAACATCAGTCTCCATTTCGCTGGCTGCTGGCTGCTCACTGGCTACAGACACTGGGTCCTCACGACTCTCAACCTGGATTGGAAGTTCTGAGGTCTGGGTAACAGGGTTGCTGCTTGGTGTTACTGGAATGCTGGTATCCCTCAGTTGGTCTGTGTGTCGACGCCACACTAAGCCAGGTTTGACTTCTACTTCGTAAGAAAGGGGGCCAAGTTGTGTGCGGATGATGCCAGGTACCCACTTTGTACTACCAGTGTAATTTCGTGCTATCACTGTCTGACCGATGGAGAATTCTCTGGTTACAGCACCACCCTTCGTGACGGTTTGGTCTATCTGACGGTTGCTTATCTTCAAGCGGAGATCTGGTTTCAGCAAGTCCAGTCGAGTGCGTAATCGTCTTCCCAAAAATAGCTGAGATGGCGCTTCTCCAGTGGTTGAATGGGGGGTATTTCTGTAAGCTAGCAAGAATGTTGCCAGCTTAATGCTCAGAGGTTTTACTTCCGTTTCACTTTTCATGGCTGATTTGAAACTCTGCACACAGCGTTCGGCTAGACCATTGGTGGCAGGGTGGTATGGAGCAGATGTCAGATGTTTGATTCCATTTCTCTTGAGGAACATCTGAAACTCTTCAGATTTGAACTGTGGCCTGGCCCATTGTCACTCACTAACTGGGATGGCACACCATATCTAGCAAATAAGCTTTGCAGTTTCTCGATGGTTTTGGTTGAGGTCGTGGTGTCCATTTTCTCTATTTCCAACCATCTAGAATGGGCATCCACGACAATTGAAAACATGCAGCCGAGGAAAGGTCCGGCAAAATCAACAGGTGCGGTACTAGGTTCAGCCTGCATTAGCTGGCAACCCGAGCAAGTCTTCGCGGTTTCCTCAATTTCCTTGTCAATCCCTGGCCACCAGATGTAGCTTCGCGCTAGGGCCTTCATCTTCACCACTCCAAGATGTCCTTGATGGAGTTCTTCAAGCACTTGTGGACGAAGTTTTGGAGGTACTATGACTCTGATTCCCCACATCAAACAACCTGAGTGTACTGTTATCTCATCCCTGCGAGCGTAGAAGGGGTCCAGTACAGGAACATGGCTGCTTAGCCATCCTTTAGTCACCATCTCATGGACTTGACTCAAGACAGGGTCCCTTTGGGTTTCTCTTCGGACATTGTCAACTGTGATGGGTAACGGCTCAAACTGCATCATATTGAAAACATTTACTGGATCCACAACTTCTTCTGCTCTCTCTTCGGTTTTAAGTGGCAGCCGGGAAAGGCCATCTGCATTGCTATGCACTTTAGTGTTCTTGTACTCGATTTGGTAGTCATATCCAGCCAAGAATAATGCATAGCGCTGAAGCCGGGCTGCCGTAACCACTGGAATGCTCTTGTGTGGGTGGAAGATGGATGTTAACGGCTGATGATCAGTATACAGGGTGAAAGATCGGCCAAACAAATACACATGGAATTTCTTGACTCCCCAGATTATTGCCAAAGCTTCTTTGTCAATTTGCGCGTACCCTTGCTCAGTTTTTGTTAGTGTCCTGGAAGCAAAAGCAATGGGTCGCTCAGTCCCATCATTCATCACGTGGGATAGCACGGCACCAATTCCCACAGGGGATGCATCACAAGCAAGCCTCAGTGGCAGACTGGGATCATAGTGTGTTAATACTTGCTCTGAGGTGATCATTTCTTTCACGCTGTAGAATGCGGTTTCGCATTGGTCCGTCCATTTCCATTGATGGTTGTTCTCTAACAACTGGTTCAAAGGGTGTACCACTGTGGACAGATTGGGTAAGAATCTGTTGTAGTAATTAACTAACCCCAGGAACGACCTCAGTTCAGCTACATTGCTTGGGCGAGGCGCTTTCAAAACTGCTTCCACTTTCTCTGGTGACTTGTGGAGACCATGACTGTCAATATCATGTCCACAGAAGGTTATCTTCTCTTTGAAAAACTCGCACTTTGTCTTGTTTGCTCTTAAACCATGAGCCTGTAAGCGACGTAAAACTTCTTCTAGGTTGGCAAGGTGCTCATCATCATTCTTTCCAGTGATGATCATATCATCAAGGATACAGCTTGTTCCAGACGTCCCTTCTAACACTTGATCAATGGTGCGCTGCCAGATAGCAGGTGCAGAGGTGATACCAAACACTAGTCGGTTGTACTGGAACAGTCCCATATGGGTGTTGATTGTGAGGTATTTCTTTGAATCGTCTTCCATCTCTATTTGGTGATATGCTTGGCGGAGGTCGATCTTTGAGAATTTCTGCCCACCAGCAAGGTTTGCAAAGATGTCTTCAATGCGAGGAAGAGGGTACTGCTCTGCTTGTAGTTCTGGATTCACTGTGATCTTGTAATCACCACAAAGTCTGATGGAACCATCTTTCTTGGGGACAGGCACAATCGGTGTGGCCCATTCACTCCACTCCACTTTAGTGAGAATGCCTTCATTCTGGAGTCTCCGCAGTTCCTCCTCCACCTTCGGCTTTAATGCATACGGCATCGTTCTGGCCTTGAGAAAGCGTGCTTGGCTGTCGTCTTTAAGAGTTAACTTCGCTTTGGCTGATGTAAAGGTGCCCAGTTTATTTTCAAAAACATCAGAGAACTTGTCTAGCATAACGTCCAAACGCTCTTTAGGACTTGAGGTAGCTAGTGAAGCCTGCAGCGACTTGATAGAACACCAGTCAAGGTCTATGGTACGTAGCCAATCTCTTCCCATTAGAACAGGACCCTTATTCTTGACGACATACAGGTCCAGCACCTCTCTTTGGTTTTGGTAATCCACGGGTACTTTGAGCACTCCTACTGGCATAATGTTTTCCCCGGTGTAGGTTTTCAAGGACAGTCCAGTTTTGTGCAGGGGAAGCCTGTTAAATTTCTGCTGGTAGAGGTCAAATGAGATGATAGACACAGCCGAACCTGTGTCCAGTTCCATCTTAAGTGGTTTACCATCAACATCCAAATCAACCCAGATAATATCATTGCTCTGTTTCCGCACATTGTGTACCTCGAAGGTGGCTAATATGTCTTCATATGCATCAACATTAACATCAACCTCAACAGCATGTACCTCTGGGGTTTTGGTTGCTTGCTTAGGCTTGCCTTGCTGTTTGGAACGACAAACTCGCTGGATATGGCCCTGTTTTCCACAGTGGTGGCAGATCTGGTCCTTGTTAAAACAATTGTGTGTCATATGTGTGTTCCCACCACAGCGGTAGCAAGGGGGGGCGGGGGGGGGGGGGTGGTCGCCGGTTTCGCTGGGGTTGGTTTGTTGTGTTCAGTCAACTTGTCAACGTGAGGGACTGGGTTGGGGTTGAGCTCACTTTGTAATTCTGAAGCATCGCGGATGGCAGTTTCCATTGCTACAGCAATCTCCACAGCTTTGGAATACTTCAGTTTGGCTTCTGACAGTAATCGCCTTTGGATCTGCATATTTCGAAGTCCACAGACCAGTCTATCTCGTAGCGCTTCGTTCAGATTCCCGCCAAAATTGCAGTGTGTCGCAAGCTTCCTTAGTTCGGCCACGTAAGACAAAATGCTTTCTCCTTCATGTTGGTTTCTCTTGTAGAAACGAAATCTTTCCGCAATTTCCAAGGGCTTTGGGTTCAAATGCTCCTGGAGAGTGGTAACTATCTGTTGAAAGGACTTTGTAGCTGGCTTCTCCGGTGCAAGAAGATCCCTCAGCAGAGTGTAGGTTTTCCCGCCGATCAAGCTCAACAAAGTTGGCACTTTATGGTCATCATCAATGTTGTTCGCCAAGAAAAACTGTTCTACTCGTTCCACATAGGTTTCCCAGTTCTCTTTTGTGTCATCAAAACTCTCGATCTTCCCAATAGTGGTCATAATTACTTGAATTTTACCTCGTCGCCACTGTCATGTCTTTGATTCGAACGGACTACGTTCCGGAATGGCGCATAAGTGCGCATGCTCAAAGTGTATTGGCCGCTGGCCAAAAACACCACAGTTTTTACATTTGTGTTGACTAAGGGACTTTTTTAACCTCCCAGACTTTTTAATTTCTACCTTCTATTATGCTCCATTGCTTCAGTTCCCGGAATCAGAGGCAAGAGATTTATGACGGGTCATTTATGTCTTAGAACTGATCAGTTGTATAAACTACATGTCTGCGAAGCACCGATGACTTTATTATTCTGCTTTTTCGCTTTGTCTGTTACCTGTGGTTGCTGCACGAATTTATTTTTTTATGACTTGCTAGAATTGCGTTGATATCGTAAAAACCTCTTCTTTGTTTTTGGATTATGTCAGTTCGACGAGTCTCGCTATTGTCTGTTGGTGAAAGAAAAAGAGTTGTCCTGTTTATGGGAAGTGTCCACACATCTCCGTGCGGGCTTTGTTTGTGACCGCGAGGAAAGTGGATGTTAGCGAATTTCAGGTTAAAAATTAGGCCATTCTGTGGACTCCAACCTCGAAAACCGATATTCTAATTTTTCTCGCTAATTAAAGCTTTTGGCGGAAACAATTTACATAACTTTTCTTACCTACCTAAAAGCTATCTATGGACAAAAAAGCCGGAAAGAAATCGATTTGTCAACTCTTGCCACTAATCAAGATTTAGCTCAATTTGTCATGACCGTCGCTCTAAAGAGGGCGGAAACCAAGCTAACTGCATATGGACCATGTATTAAAAACATAATAAAGACTTTAAGATGCAACGACTCGACGGCAACGAGAACATCGCTATCATTCTATATCGCGATAATTCCTACCCATTTACTTTGTCAAACGGAGGCGAAAACTCCTGAATTTGGATTCCAAAAGACCATTTCCAAGTTCAGAAAGAGAAATAAAATCTCGTTTTGCTTGTCTGCGTTCTCCATAAAACGCGAAATTAATAAAATTCATGTCGTAGTTGTGCAAAAACGGCAAGGAAATGTACAAAAAAGAGCGACGCACGTGCAAAGTTGTTGTTTTGCTTATGAAACCTATTGTTGTTATTTTTTTGACGTTCTCGTTGCCGTCGCGTCGTTGGATCTTAAAGTCCGTCCCTAGTATTTACAGTAAAAACCCGCATACAAGAACGCCCATTTTCGGGGTTCAGGCTGATTGGGTTCTTATATATCGGGTATTTTAGGTGAAATCAGCCTGAAAGTGTTCTTAAGTGTTCTTAATTTTTTACTTCGAAAAAAATGTAACTTGTTGTTGTACATTTGCTATACACAGCAAGTGAAATTACTAGCATTTATACAGAGATCTCAGTGCAATACCACAGTAAAGCTGCAGACACTGTTCTATTAAACTGAAAAGGGAAGTGTTTTTATATATAAGAACAATTTTCAATTTTCAGGCTGAATGTGTTCTTATATATATGCTCCTTTTTTACCAAATTTCAGCCTGGGTGTTCTTAATCCACATGTTCTTGTATGCGGGTTTTTACTGTAGTAAGAACCTGATAAGTTATCAAAGACTTATTTCATTTAGAACTCACACAAACCCATATTTCATCATAAGTCTGGCTAAATTCGCCATGTTACCGTTTTACCGGGAACTATAGCGTGCATCACATTACTGAATCAGGAGCCGATTACTTGGAACCTCCATACGTGCTGTACCCTTGAGTCAACCCTTTCCGATAAAGAATTATTTTTAGAACAGGCTTTCCCGCGAAATTAATTTTAATTAATTGTTTTCGAGGACGTCCGCATATTTCTGTAGTGAGAAAAAAATGGCGACGAAAGAGGGAAATTGACTAACAAGTTTACTCCTTGTTCCATCACCGTAGCTCCTGCCTCCGTTCCTTCCCTTACAACAGAGGAAAGCTGGTTTCGAGTTAATATAAATAATATGTAATCTGGCTTAAAAATATTGCTATATTTTGTTGCAACGCACGAGGTCGTGTTTGCTGTTGTAGCACTGTACGGATGTTTAAATTTTGCTCGTAATGTTGTATTCCATCGCCCTTATTTAAAAAGAGCTTTTCGAAGAATTAAAAAGTGAAACTCTTTGTTGGAGAGCCAGACTGTTTAAAAGGGAATTGGAGCGCTTGCAGTAAGGTCTGTATGGAACCGGCAAATCGGAGGCAATTTTGCGCCAACTGTCGTGTCTTCTTTGTCTTATCTACCGCAACCTGGGACAGCGAAAATCAAGATGTTTCTCATGATTTTGAAGGATTTCATTTAAAGAAGCAAAACGTCGAAGTGAAGAAAGGTATCGGTTTATATTATGTTGTCCGGATTTTTATTCATTTTGATGGTGCTATATAAGTTATGACATTTGCAGACTGCAGACTGCAGACTGCAGAACACAGACTGCAGACCACAGATTGCAGATTGTAAATTAAAAGACACCAAAAATCTTCCTAATAAAGGTGACACCATCAAAAATATAACATCGTGTGAAAGTGAGAAAGTAGCCAAGTTGGCCTCATTTCCAAGATGCTGTTGGCTATTATTGTGAATTGATAATAACAAGTAGCAATGCCCACTAATGACTGTCTAAATAGCAGTCTTCTGTAAAAAAGAGTTTTTAGATTGCGAGCACTTCGTGCTCACTACAGTTACGTCAACAAAAACAACTAGGATAGATCAAGGACATTTAACACCTTTTAAATAGCCTGCGTGGCAGGCGCAAAAAGGGAGGGGGGAGGGGGGAAGGGGGAGGGAGAAAGGGAAAAGGGAAGGGAGAACAACAAAGGGCCTAAAATTGAGACAAACAGACAGACAGATCACTAGATAGATAGATAGATAGATAGATAGATAGATAGATAGATAGATAGATAGATTGATTGATTGATTGATTGATTCACTTTTATTTGAATACGGTAATTTCATAAGTTACATAACTTCTTTACATGAAAGCCGTATAGAAACAGAAGTAAATACTGTACAACTACACTAAAAATATGTACAAATAATAAAATATAGTAAAATGTAGTCAACAGTTTGCCTGCCTACTAGCCAGTTTTCTTTTAAAGATAGCTTTAGATTCGGACGCTTTTATGTCATTTGGTAAAGAATTCCACAGCATTCCTCCTCTGTATGAGAAAGACCCCTTATAATATTCTGTTTTTGGAACGTGGTCCAGTACAACATTATATTCCGCATTTCTTAGCATAGAATTATAAGGGTTGTTCTCACAGACATTCGAGAAAGGATCGCTTAAGTAACTAGGTATATTTCCATTCACTGTATCATACATTAATAGACTTAAGTGCCTTTGACGCCTCGAGGCAAGCTCTTCCCAGTTTAGTTGTTTTCGTATTTGTGCTGAACGAACGTCATAACCTTGAAAGGTTATTATGCGTGCAGCACGATTTTGTAATTTCTGGATCCTAGTGGCAAGTCCCTGGTCTAAATTGTCCCAAACAACGTCGCAGTAGTCGAACACAGGCTGGATAAGAGATTTGTAAATAGTATTTAGAACATCTAATGGTACACAATCACGTGCCTGTTTTAGACCACTGATGGATCGATTGACTTTTGAACAAAGTTTGTCAACATGCTCGTTCCATTTAAGATTTTCATCTAAGTGAATTCCTAAATATTTTGTTGTTTGGACTCGTTTAACATGATTGTTGCCAATCTTAATTGGAAAGTCTCTTCCTAAGTTAGATAATTTGAAGGTAGTTGTTAAGAACGTATACTCCGTTTTAGTGACATTTAAGCTTAACTTATTTGCAAGAAGCCAGTCCCTAACGCGAGTTAGGTCATTATTTACCTTGGCATATAGTTCAGCAGTGGATACAGAGGACGCATATATCGTGGTATCATCGGCATACATGTGTGCTTTGGTATGGAGAAGACATCCAGGGAGATCATTGATATAAATTAAAAACAACAAAGGGCCTAAAATTGAACCCTGTGGAACACCACAACTTATCAACTGGGGCTTAGATACACAGCCCTCTACTACACACTGCTGTTGCCTATTTGATAGGTACGAGGAAAACCAGTCGAGCGTTACACCCTTCAGACCATAGAGCTGAAGCTTTTTTAATAAAATATGATGTGAAACGGTGTCAAAGGCTTTGGCAAGATCGAGAAGTACAATCAAATTGGTCATGCCTTTGTCAATGTTAAGATACCAATTATTTGTTAAATGTAACAGCGCTGTCACTGTAGAGTGAAGGGAACGAAATCCAGACTGGTTTTTTGTCAACAGGCCATTTGAATTTAAGTACCTGTATAGTTGATCGTAGACTACCCTTTCACAAATCTTAGAAATGGCTGGCAAGACAGATATTGGTCTATAGTTTTGTGCATCTGTGCGATCATCCTTTTTATACAAAGGAAATACTTTAGCCATTTTCCACTGTGAAGGAAAGAGGCCAGTATCTATGGTTTTGTTTATGATACAGGTTAAAGAAGTGGCAATAATTGGGCCAGCTTCTTTTAGAAGCCGACATGAGATGTTATCAAGGCCAGTGGCCTTGTTCGGAGATAATTTACCTAATAACTTTAAAACTTCAGTGGCAGAGGTATGTTGTAAATTAAAAGTCGTGGAAACAGGCTTTATGTAAGAGTCAAAACTTGTATTTCCACTAGGCAGTGTGGAGGCTAGGTTTGGACCGACAGATGTAAAATGGTCATTTAAAATCTCACACATTTCTGCGGGTTTTGTGAACGAATTATCACCACTTTTTAGTTCACTTATTGAAGAGTTACTAGTGCACTTACGATATGTTAATTCATTGATTGTCCTCCATATTTCCTTCGGGTTACCCACATTTTGTTCCACTTCTGATTTATAATAATTCGCTTTTGCCATTTTAATCTCATTATTTATTCTATTTCTTTCTTTTCTATATTTATCCCAGATAGATGGCTGTTTTGTTAATATAGCCTGCCTTTTCAGTCTGTTTCGACCTGTTATCAGCTCCCTCAGATCAGCAGTAATCCAAGGGGATTTTTTATTTCTTACTCGCCGCGTTCTTATGGGCGCATGAGCGTCAGCTATTTTTAAAAACATATTTTCCCAGATTTCAACCATTTCATCGGGAGTAGTGCAGTTTCTTAGGCTATCCCAGGGCGCTGACTTTAGGTCTTCTCTGAAAGCACTTGCATTAAAGTTTTTAAAAGAACGAGTGATCACATGCTTATGAGTGTTTTTAGATGAAATAGCAAACTTACGTACTGCATAGACCATACTATGGTCACTTAATCCCATATGCACCACTCCTGATTTTAAAATCCTTGACGGTTCATTTGATAAAATTATATCAATAAGTGTACTAGAATTTGGCGTGATTCTAGTAGGTTCATTGATTAGTTGTTGAAACTGATAGGTCGAACTTAATTGCTTCAACTGAGACAGGTGCATGTTATTTCTATCCGATAGATAATTGCAATTTAAATCGCCTAAGATAATTTGTTCCTTAGATTCCATGTCAATAATGCGAACAATAGCTGCTAAAGCTTCAAAGAAGCCAACCGTACAGCTAGGGGGCCTGTAGGCCGCAGTTATGTTAAAAGCTTTACTATTAGGCTTTTTAATATCAACACTTAACATTTCAAACTCGTTATTGGGAATTATTTCATTTCTAAGGCAATAATTAATATTCGATCGAAGATAAATGCACACGCCGCCGCCATTACGGTTTCGATCCTTTCTTAGGATTGAATAGCCGTCAATATGAACCAAGTTGTCAGTTATTGTAGAATCGAGTCTAGTCTCATTAACAGCTAGCAGATCAAGACACTGATCAGCCATAATTAGTCGAAGCTCTTCAATATGCAGCGGGAGACTAGCAACATTAATACTCGCAATTTTGAAGCCCCTTACTTTCAAGGCAGGGGTCATATCATCATAACAATTTGGTTCACATTCAGGCAAAAAACTGTTGACTTCTTTAAATCAATAACAATTACTAATATGACTCAAAATATTTTTAGCAAGTGCTGCGCTCCTTTCTGATTTAGGTGCAGGCCACTACTGTTCAGCATGCTGCTTCCTATTTTGCTGTTGTCAATAAAACTTAAGTCACGGCCACTTACAAATGACTTGATAATCCTGTTCGTTTCGGTTACTTTGTCCCCCATGCTTGGCTCGTCTGTTCTATGAGTGAGGCCTGAAATGGTTACACTAGCTGTGGTATTCTGCGATATGTCTTCGCACAGATTTATGATATCTTCTGCGACTTCTCGAGGAGATCTGTTGCGAGGATCGTTCGTGCCAACATGTAGTATGATCTCACTTGGGATGGCATAGCTTTCCATATCGCTCACTGTAGCACCCGGGAAACACCTCATCTGAACTTTAGTGTTATTTTTTGACATTTTCCACCATTGTAATCCCTTCACAGTAGAATCGCCAAGAATAACTACCCGATTTTCTGAATCTTGTTGGTCAGATTGCCGATTGAAGCTTGTGCCGGGCCGTGAGTTACTTGATTCTAACAATGTATTCTGCGGGGGCCGTGTTCCTGCTCTTTTTTCTTATCTTTTCTGTTGCCACTGCCTTTCTGGTTCTTCTTCTGGCTCTGGTTCTTTTTGCCGTTTTGATTGGTTTTTGTTTGCAGGGCTAACAACAGGGATACTTGTTTGCGTGACTGCTTCTGATGGCGTGACAGCTTCTGTTATTGTCCCAACAGCCGTAAGATTATATGCCTCATCTTGACTGAGCTTTAAATCATTTCGTTGGAGAATTCTTATCGTTGAAATAAGGGTTGATTTTTCGCTTTCAAGGGTTCCTATCACTTCCTTCAGCTCGGCTAGATTATCTTTCGCGACTTTCAGTTGATTACGAAGTAGATTATTCTCTTCCTGTAATTTGAAATTCAGATTTTCAGTTTCAGCAGCACCAGCAGAAGATATGTTAATTTTCCCGCCATTATTCAAAATATACGAGATATCATTTTTCATCATCTTTATCTCCTCTTTTATTAGTTGTAAATCAGATTTTACCTCATCCTGACTTGTAGTAGTCAAAGCATCCGTCGGATCTAATTGTTCTATTGCATACGTCTCAATATGTTCATCTGCTGCCGAAGCTTCGCTTTGCTGGCCGCCATTAATACTATTCATTGCTTCATCTCCGTTGTCTTTAACGTTCAAAAAGTCGGAGAATGCCTTTGTCAAACTTGCACTGCCAGAACCTTGAATAATGATCTTCTTTGTAGTAGTGTACAATTTAATTGTGCAGTCCGCGGCCTTGAACGAGAGCATTTTGTGATGTTTATCTTCGTTCACCTCGGCTGAAGCAATCGCCGTGTTCTTCAAAATTTCCGACACCAAAATCTTGAGTGAGTCAACATTACTTGACCAAAGAAAGTAATTTAAAGTACTATCATATGATAAACAATCCCTTAGCGTAGAATTTTCCATCGTTGAACGTACTATTTTGAGCAAATAATCCGATTTGTTTAAGAGTCGCTTTCAGCGTGTGTACACGTGGTTCATAGAAGCTAACCGTGAGATAGATAGATAGATAGATAGATAGATAGATAGATAGATAGATAGATAGATAGATAGATAGATAGATAGATAGATAGATAGATAGATAGATAGATAGATAGATGGATGGATGGATGGATGGATGGATGGATGGATGGATGGATGGATGGATGGATGGATGGATGGATGGATGGATGGATGGATGGATGGATGGATGGATGGATGGATGGATAGATAGATAAATTAAGTAGATAGATAGACCGATAAATTAAGATAGATAGATAGATAGATAGATAGATAGATAGATAGATAGATAGATAGATAGATAGATAGATAGATAGATAGCTGGATAGATAGATGGATGGATGGATGGATGGATGGATGGAGGAATGGATGGATGGATGGATGGATGGATAGATAGATAGATAGATAGATAAATTAAGTAGATAGATAGACCGATAAATTAAGATAGATAGATAGATAGATAGATAGATAGATAGATAGATAGATAGATAGATAGATAGATAGATAGATAGATAGATAGATAGATAGATAGATAGATAGCTGGATAGATAGATGGATGGATGGATGGATGGATGGATGGATGGATGGATGGATGGATGGATGGATGGATGGATGGATGGATGGATGGATGGATAGATAGATAAATTAAGTAGATAGATAGACCGATAAATTAAAATAGATAGATAGATAGATAGATAGATAGATAGATAGATAGATAGATAGATAGATAGATAGATAGATAGATAGATAGATATAGATAAATAGATAGATGGATAGATGGATGGATGGATGGATAAGTAGATAGATAGAGAGATATATAGATAGATAGATAGATAGACAGACAGACAGACAGACAGACAGATAGATAGATAGATAGATAGATAAATTAAGATAGATAGATAGATAGATAGATAGATAGAAAGATAGATAGATAGATAGATAGATAGATAGATAGATAGATAGATAGATAGATAGATAGATAGATAGATAGATAGATAGATAGATAGATAGATAGATAGATAGATAGAAAGATGGGAACTAATATCACAAGACGGCACTTTTATTCATTACCATGTTTTTTTGCTGAACATTCCTCTACTTACCGAGTCTAAAGTGCCACGCAGCTTATCGGAATTGTTTTTCCGTTATTTGTTTGTTAGATAAATAGATAGTTTATTAAAGTGATACGGGAACTAAATCCGCTTGATCGACGCGAGTGACTCTCACAACCCAATACGTCTTACGGTTAAACTTTTTATTATAAGGAGACTTACTCTCTTCACAATATTATTCTTCTGTTAACTTCTAAGCTTTCTTCTTCAACTTAAACTTCATTGATCTTCAACAATTCTGTACTTCTTTCTTCAACTAACTTTGTGTCCCTACAAAGTGTCTACGAAATCAGCTCGGAATGGTTCGAGGCATTACAATTGACCTGTACAATTGGTGTTCACCGACTAGTGCCAGTCCTCCTCTAAGTAAAATTATCGACAGGAGAAAGACGTTTATTGACCTCTCCTCATTCCGATTGTTTTTACGAGACGACTATCAGTAGCCACTTTTTGGACCTACTAAAGAAAAACGGTTTACTCTCTTTCTGGTGGGGATTTCGACTCAAAGGATTTCTCGATAAAACAGGGCGTGGCTGGTCCCGTGATGTAGTTATGAACAATTTTTAAAATGAAATTGCAAGATTTCTTGGTTATGATTGGCCTTAAATTGTTAGTCATGGGGTGTCTTGAAAATACTGTACGTTATACCACCCCCCTTTAAAAATTCTGAAAACTGTGTAATGACCCAGGCCTTAATCTACTTGAGGACGCGAGTGACTCTCACAACCCAATACGTCTTACGGTTAAACTCTTCATTATAAGGAGACTTACTCTCTTCACAATATTATACTTCTGTTAACTTCTAAGCTTTCTTCTTCAACTTAACATTCATTGATCTTCAACAGTTGTGTACTTCTTTCTTCAACTAACCTTGTGTCCTCTGAAGTTCACTTTCTTTCTCTCTAAAATCTACTCCTTCGCATCTCGCTATTTATCTGTTTGATGGTCATTGTTAATAGGTTCACATACAGCTATTTCGAGAAAGGTTGTCCGAAAAAGTGCACGCGACAATCCCGATAGGTATTGTGGATGGTTTTGAGTTAACTTTTCTTCGAAGAAATTTGAAAGAATAGCACGAGAGGCTATGGACATATGTTTGCGAGTGCTAAAAGGAAAGCAACAAAAGAAGGTGCGACAGCTACAGTCGTCAGGAACTGTGTATTGGTCATATCCCATATTGCCATTCGGGATTCTCGTGCGCACATTTTTTTCCGACAACCTTGCTTGAAATAGCTGTATACAGGGTGTTTCAAAAGTTCGTTCCGATTATAAATTGTATTTTGCGCGAGGTATTTAATGCTTCTTTAGGCAAATGTAAACTGGTACAGATATGAAATTTATCTAAATAACCGTTCAAAGCAATTTCACACTAAAATTTGAAGAAATTATAATTTTTTTAAATTTTTGCCCTAACTGTACAAATACGCGAGATTTTTTCCGCCATACTTTTCCCGCCCATTTTGTAGGTTTTCTATTTTGGCATTTTTATCGTTTTCTTTTATTTTCTCTACTCCTTCATGAAAATAAAGGCCTACAATGTTTGTGCTAGATCTTGGGTATCTATTTTTATGGTCTTCTGGCTATTCAGTAAAAAAATAAAATTGTCAATTTGTTGAAGAAGTCTGTCGATGACCGAGCAAGTGGTCAAAAACAAAGACCTTAGAAGACAAACCAGGGAGTGGATGGCCGTTTTTTCACAAACTGTTTGAGAAATAGTATCGAAAAAACTGTAAGTATATGCGTAATAACTCCACAAAAACAGAAAGGTAAAAAAAATTCAACTTCACATTATCGATCAAAGTTTCGAGCACAACAGTACGAGGATAAGTTACCAAAAAAAGTTAACAGAGAAAAAGGCGGTGCACACTTCATGCACGCATGGTGTAAGATTTATACCTAAGGAGGACCGGCCGTTAAACTCATGTGATGTGAACCCCCTAGAGACCACCTGGATTATCGTAAACGAGACAACATACAAAGATCCAGCCCCCAAAACACTGGACGAGCTAAGACAGTGACTACGCTTCGCCTGGAAGTTTGTGACTTTGGACACGCTTTGGGAACTCGTACATTCTATACTTCACTGCTAGAAAATGTCGGAAAACATACAGGAAGACATTCTGGTTACTAATATTTTAGTTACTCAATGTTAAATGAATAATGAATTACATACTAAGTTTTACAAGAGGGTTTTTTAATAATTAGTGAAATTTAAGCGAATAAAAAATCGGAACGAACTTTTGAAACACCCTGTATAATAATGCGTAGGACGTATCTACCAACAAAAACGAGCCACAAAACTTATGCTTCCTTAGTTAATTACTAAAAAGGTCGAAATGTTCATTTAAAAGATAAGTATCTTCCAAGGGACGTCAAGTTTGGAGACAAGATCTCCCACTCTCAAAAAGTACACTGTTAATATTTATCTTTCTAATTAATGAAAAGCTTATTAGTAAATTGGTTATTCAGCATGTTTCATTTTTTAAGGTAAACACTTAGAATGTTCTAGAACCTTAAAAGCTTATTGATCGGATATTTATCGAACTTTCATTAACTTTCCATATATCTTTAAAATCGGGGAGATAATTCCTGTAACAAAAGCTTTAGAATTACAGCTCTAGAGCTGAATTGGATAAAACTTTACACATGCATATAAACAATTTCACTACGCTAAAATGTAAACCCATAAACATCACCTCATGAAATCGCCTGTATACAATTGCTGTAAAAAATTAATCTTTAGTCTGTCCTTTTACAAATAGAAAGTGAAATCCTCGGTTATTTCTCGGATTAAAACTATGTCAATCATTTATTCCATGTTCCTCGTTTTAAAGAAGAAAGGACACAAAGGATAAAATTTGCCGAAGAACATTAGCTTCGGCACGTTAGAGATGCACTGTTGACCTATCTATACCCCCAGTGGTAAAAATCCATTGCACGTACAACTTAACTTAGAATCTACATAAAATTAGCCAAGACACTTTTATGGCAAAATCACAAGCTTCATTGCTAATTGAAAGGCATTATCAATTTACTTTCTTGACTTGAAAGATTTAAGTATATATCAGATAGAGGTCACTGTATTGTATTGGGGATCCCCGCTATTTTTAACACAATTACACTTTCATTTTCGGAACAAACAGTACATAGGGGAGACAAAAGGACGACATAAGGACACAAAAAAGGACTCAAGGGATATTTTTTCTGCTAATGAACAAAGACTTACCGATTACCCATCAATCAAACCCGCCCAGCACCCCTCCCCCCATCCCCTTATCCCCCATATCCGCGCGCGGCTGATGACAAATTATGCCAGGAACTTTATAACCTTTAAATCAGCAATATTAATCATCAATAGTGACGTTGAGGTAAATTCCTTTTGTGGGTAGAGAAAAAACTAGAAAGAGGTCTGGGCACACTACCGCATGCCTGCGGTCAGGACTGCGGTGACTTAAGAAAGTACATGTATCGCCATCGCAGTTGTCCCTTTCGTAAACGGTCGCTGCCATTTTTGACAGAAATTTTGACCTGTTATTGAAAGCGTTTCTACTAAAAAGAAAGAAAATCGCAACCCAGGGTCGAACCTGAACCTCGAACCCGGACACTTCGGTTCCTAATCTCTCAGGCTACCTTACCACTACACTACACACCGACCCGCCAAAATTCCCCCAAAATTTAGTACATACACTAGCAAACTGTCTTTCTTAACTGTTTCATCAATAACAGGTGACCCTAACCCTTTCCATAATTTTTAACGTAAATTCAACTTGAGCTTTAACTTCGTTGTTTCTAAGACTCTTCAAAAAGGCGTATTATTTGCCTTATTGTAACTTAATCCAGGGAATATATTACATCTATCATGACTAAAGGCTTGGTTACTAATGGTGGCCGTGGTAACGACCGTTCACGAAAGGGAAATAGGCATCGCCATCTTACAGTTCCAGTCTCTCAACTTACTAAGATCTGGGTGAAAGGAGAAAACGAGGTACCATTAGCTGTTTGACCTTGTGATACGCTTTGAGCAGTATACCGCTGCACCACTTAACTGAAATTTTTAAAGTGGAAGAAAAATATCAGGCTGCTGTCAAACCAGTTCAAACAATGGGGAGCTTCCCAAGCAAACAGACTATCGTGACGGTAAGATTGTATTTGCGAAATTTTGCATCGCTTGAAATTTTAATAATATCGCACATCTAAGTTATTGCTTTCGCTACCAAAATGAATGCAGCTCAGTAGTCTGGCTCATTGGAAGACGGCCTTATGGACCGTCATATGTGGCCCGTCAAAAGACTTCCGCTCAGCCGAGTTACGTCCCATTTCTGTTCGATCGGATATAACTGTTACAGTATAAGTGTCGTTCTTAGTAACGATCGGGTAGGGCCAACGTATGGTGGTTGGGCAATCTCGAAATTTTACCTTTTGCTTCCTATCTGATAAGATTGTGATTGGTGATACTAATATTACTAGGCCTGTCTCGATTGTGCTCGGCAGCTTTTGAGCAAGTTTTGGTGTTTGCAGCAACTTTTTGTGGTTCTAGCAACCTAGAACAAGTTTCGCTTTTTGAGAAAGTTTTCAGCAAAATTGGTTTAGGGCACATATCAATCAAGAAAAAGTTAACGATTTCTCAGAAAACTTCAGTCGAATTTCTTGAATGTTTTTCAACCTTTTGAACACATTATCTTTCACTTGAAAACGTTTTGCAGGTCTAAAAAGGCATTTAAACATGCTTAAGAGTCAGCTAACAAATACACGCAAGAAAGCTCTACGGGTAAGCTTAAGAGCGAAATTCAGTGCACATTTTGCTAAGCTATAGAGTAAAGAATATCAGTCTCATCTTATGATTTTTGCCGTATGAATAATTAATTAGCGTGGTTTTTCTCACGGGTTCTCGGAATCCTAAGACGCCTGGAACGCAGTTAACACATAAGTAAACACAAGATAATATTCAACAATTATTCCTCGAGCCCGAATGGGCTCTGAGGCAATAGCCCATGAGGCCGAAGGCCGAATGGGCTATTGACTCAGAGGCCATGAGGGCGAGAGGAATAATTGTTTTGGTAAAATCCAACGAGTTGGTCAAAAATATCGAGAATAAAAAAAATTTAGCTGCTTAAAGCTACTAGTGGGCTTTAACATATAGCCTAGTAGTAGCTCAACCAATCAGGGCGCAGTATTAATAATAGACCACTAGTTGGAGTTTACTAAGAAAGGTAAGAGTTTAAAGGAAAAATTTGCTCAATTATTAAGACTCATGTATCGTCTAACAAGTGTTGCCGTATGAATAATTTATTAGTATCCTTGAATTTCACCCATAATTGCGAGCAAGTCCGATGTTATGCATTTCAGGGGGGTTAAACATCGCAAAAGTGACAATCCGTGCTTTCAACAACTTGTGCATTGTCAAGGGTTTTAATCGCAAAATGGAAATTCACATAGCGTGACGTTCTCGGAAAAACAGGATGCTTGTCAGACGCGTTGGACTCATTAGAGTCTCATTACCATAATAATTATATACATTTAGCCAGGACTAAAAGCAAAGCTCCCGTTAATAAATTTATAATGACTTTTGAGGGAAAGGCTAACTGATTTTACTGATTTTAGAGAAAAATAATTAGCAAACAGTCCAAGAGTGAAACAAATCTTACATCGAATTAATAGCCTTACGGTAAACCCAAAAAATAGCAATCATTTTCGATCACAGTCAAGAGCATAATGGCTCTTGATCACTGTAGATTATAGGCCTGGAAAAAAAATTCTTCCCAAACAAAATAACCCAGTCGTCCACCTACACCACCCTTATTTTATAAGGTTAATTGGACAGCACCGAAATTTAATTTTATGTTATAAAGGTCGGTTAGAAGACACGATAGTCCTCGGTGGCAGCCAATTTACACGTTATAGTTTATAGGTTACATTCCTCTATATAAAAGGGAGGCTAAAATAAAAAATCAGGCCGAATTTTGTTTGGCTTTCGACAAGTTTACTTTAAACAATTTTGCCCACAAATCTGGTGGCGTGTAAAGCAGCCTTTTATACTTTTCAGTTATACATCACATCTGAGGTAAACAGTACTACGAGACGCTGTTTTTTATTATACAGACCTCGGACATAATGCAGTTTTTCACAATTTTGCAAGACAAATTGCACTCATTCAGTATTCAGGACGATCGAAACACGCGCTTCCTTTTCACAACAAATTAAAGAACTGACCACATTATAAAGCATTTTCATGAAGAGAATTCCATAATGTCGGAACTGTTCACTCATAACAATAACAATCTGCTCCTATGTGGTATGCAAGGTAATAATGGGCTTTTAGTCAAAACGTTCAAAAAATTTCCAAAATAACCTTTACGGCTAGTCGGTTCTTACTTTTGACAAGCGCCAAATTTGCAGTGCGAACTAGCTAGTTTTTGAATGAACATTAACAGAGTTACGCCTTCACATAATAAAGAATTAATTATGTTTATTTTTTATGTAATTTTTTTATAACTACGTGTAATCTTTGAAAGCGTTCGATACGCGCGTGCGGCATTTTGAGTACTGCTGCAAGCGATGTTCATGTACGACGTACTGAAAACAACCTGCACAGCGATTAAAATTGCAACAATAATTACTAACAATCAATCTGAACAGAAATATAATTTGGTGAAACATTTACAGAGACAACAATTTTCATTTACGAAGTTAAGCATTAAAGTGTCTCCAAAAATCCTCAGTCTTTAAGCTTAAAGCGGGAGTTTATGTTTTACGTCGACTTCCCGATCTTTGCTTTTTACTGGGCTGCCTTTGCGGCCCAGTCATAAAATGGGCTTTCGGTCGTCTGCGGCGAAAAACGGCCTCCCGGGGGAGGGAAGACACGAGGGTCTGGTACCGAAAAACGATGTCCTCACAAATGGTTTCATATGATTTTCTCTTTGCACGGAGCCCTACACGGATACTTTTTGTACCTCGTCTCCGCTCCCCCTGAAAAACCCACAAGGCGTTGCGAACCTGAAGAAAGCTATTTGCGTTGTTCGAAGCGATTCGATCATGGGAGTCACTCTATAATTTTTTTGTTGTTCGAGTTTAAGTCAGTTAGATGATGTTGGCGCTGGGAAACTCAGAGAAATGCTCGCGTTGCATTCAAACCGACACGCCGTTCACGGTAGGTTCACACTAAAAGATGACTTTGAGCGTCAGGTTTGGAACGCCGTGGCCGCTTCGTGAACTCAAAGAGAGAATTATCGATCGATGTAGTATATGAGCAATTAAGAAGGTCAATTTATGAGCAAAGCATTTCACCAGTTGACGACACTATGGCCGAAGACTTGATTGTAAGCCGTCGTAGTCAGTGAAGCGAACAACTCAGTTGCCGATGAATGGCAGATGAATCCTGATGTTACGCACGTCCATAAGCGAGGGACGTGACAACTTTGCCATGTTAGAAGACTGGCTTTTCCTTTAAATATTTCCTTCTATTTAATGCAACACACGCCACTTTGGAGGTCTAAATTTCGGATACTGAGGATAAAGAAGACACGGACAAAAACAGGGACTCTGAGAATTTCGCACACAAGTTTAAAGCTTCACCGGGACATCCCATCCGGGAGCTTCACAGAGAGCGATTTGAGGAAAATAGGAGCTATTACTGACAAGGTTTGGTGACTGAGTAGAGCATACAAGTGTAGCCCACGTCGAGGTTTCAGGGGGTTTGCTTTTGTTTGTATCTGTAGCTTGCTAAGCTTTTATCATTAAATTTGTACATGATCTTGTGATCACAATTCTGTGTTTTCGCCCATTCAGCAAGCACGCTATATTGATGTCAGCATTAGTGAGTTTCAGGAACATGCCTTTGAAAATTTTCAGCTCTCGTGATGTTTCTTCATATTTCTTTTACCATTTTATGGACGTGTAGACTGAAGTCACAGCAAAATGGAAACTTAAAAAAGCTTATAATCCATTTATCTCGAAACATAACACACATGACTTATACGACCTTTATTTTCGTAAGGGTGTTTTGAATACGAACGAACACAGTCAATGAGACGGGCAAAAACAGCATAATATAAATGAACCATAGGGTTTTAACTAATATAAGGGTCAATTATTGTGCATTGAGATGAATCGCTTGAAAAGAGAGACTTCGCTTGAAGATGTGATCAGAAGTAAACAAAGGCATAATAGTGCCTCACGGTTTTCATACAATACAATATTTCTGTTTAGTGTAAATCAGCTCGGTCTGTCGCATTTTATGCTCGTAGAACGACAACAATTTTTGGAATTTCCGGTTACGTCAAATTAGTCACGCTATACTGTCACGCTATATTTTGGGGCACAGAGGGATTGGGGGAGGGGTGCGTGGAAATAATGCAAATTGTTTCCTGCTTAGAATTAATGGCTAACTTGTTTATTTTTATTCATAATGGTGGAATTCAAAAGTTATTAAACAGCCCCCACTTAAAAATGGTACTCTTTTTTTGGTTACGAAAGTCTTTCAAAAGGGTACAATGTTCTGAATGAGTTTATGTTTCAGTCTCACATGAGATTCTGTCGCATGCAATAGTTGCCGACAAGGTTTTATGGTAGCCTGAGTGTGTATAGCCGCCCCCCTCGAGGTAAGGAAATCGCTCAAAGCTTTCTTTTTGCAGCCAAAATTATAACTAAATATTCTTCGGACCGTTTTCTTTCTATTTGCGGTGATGAGAAAATGTCTATTTAAGGCTTTTTAAAAAACTGTTTACTAAGAGCCTGCGATCATTTGAAAACTAGTAATTCATCAGCGGATAACTTCAAAAAAATACTCGACCTCGACGGGTAGATACCTGAGCCAGCGATACGGTCAGGTTACACTGGTCAGCGGATACCCCGTTTTGACAGATGTCAAGTGATCACAACATTTATGTAATATCAGGTTGTTCCTGGGATCCAGGGCGTAAGGAGCTAGGGCGTTGAAAGGAGCGGGATCGAGCGATCTAGCTGTGATGCAAGGGTCTGGGTACTACCAAAGAGACAAAACAAGATGGCGGACATTATACTGGACCGTCAGACATATTATCCAGTTAACGTTAGCCATTATCCCGTGGCATTCATTTGCTGCAAGAAATTGCAAAGGAACAAATTAGTTTTTCTCACGTCCGTTTTCTGTTTTGTTTAATTTTCTTTCCCCGCGAACAAATATCTGTATTGAATATATTTTCCACCTCCGTGACCTGTAAATTTCTTGACTTGGTAAGAAAATGGCATCACAACCCAGATGATGGCACTGACATTATTTTTAGACTAATATTATCTGTTTTTTTCCGTCAGTTTACTATCAAGTTGTGTAATTCATCATCTGCTATGGCATTTATTTTTTGCCGCCCAATTTCAAGGCCAGATGATCTGTTTTCACCATTAAAGTTTGGATTTGTTGGTGAACATCAGTATTCTTCTCTTAACACCTTATTGAGCTATCTCCAATATTGAGCACTACAGTTGGGCAGATTGTGAAAACTAAATTCCGGGTAAATTTAAATAGGATTATCATTGTTTTTGTCTGGCACACTAATACTGCTGTGCAACGAAGAAAAACTAAACAAAGAGATTGCAAGAACACAGATAACTTGCCCAGTAAATATTTTGGTTTGACTAAACATTCACTAGTCTTGCATTGAAACCAGACATTGCTAGAAGATAAAACTTATACAATATAAAACATGTACAACATACAAATTCAAAAGTATATTGCAAACAAGAAATACAGAATTATGTACAAATGAAGTAAAAGTGACCTGTAGCAGCTAATAGAGGATGTTAGCATCAACAACGAGTACGAGTACGAGAACGACTTCAAGCCGTAGTCGTACTCGAAGTCGTTTTCTCAGCTTTCTATGTTAGCGATGACTCCGAGTTCGAGTTTATAGAACTGTGTAGGAAATATCGCGTTCGGTTGCTTTTCCTCGACTTCAAAAGCAGTATTTTACATAAAACATAATATAGGAATGTTCAAGATGATAAAGAGAGGCTAGAAACGAAAAGAAACTGCATTAAACGATCGGAATTTACCTTTGAAAACCAGCTCTTCCCAGTCGTTCTATTCACTTCGAGTTTTTGGTGAGAACTCGTCGTAGTGCAACTTGACAGGACGACTTGAAAACGTGGAGATGCGCAGAACGGATGCGCAGTACGCAAAATCGCTGATCTCGTTCTAGAATTCGTCCTCGTTGTCGATGCTAACATCCTCTATTAAACCACTGAAAAACAAACTTGTTAGCGTGACCAGTAACCCTAGCACACTTGTATAGTTCATGTCCAGTATGATTCAATTTTATTCTTGGTTAAATTTATTAACTGCAGCCAGGCATAATCAAACTTTATTTAAAAAATTACTCCTGTTTCCTTGTAACTACTTTATACAAAATTAAGAGAGAGGAATTATTGCTAGAAATATTGTAACCTTAAGTGATATAAATGTATACAGTAGTACAATCAAAAGATAAGGCACCTCCAGGAAATCGAGTTGGTCCCCACTATCTTCAGTCGTTTTCTTTTACACTCTATAAGAGTTACACCCAACACAGACATACATACAGACATTTTGTGCCAGTCCCAATGGTGCATGTCCATCTGAGAGTATTAACTGTAGTTTGTGTAACATCACATTTAAGCCTCTGAAGACCAAAATAGAATGCTACTCAGTCTTATTTTTTTCTACTTGTAATCAAATTAAGACCTCCTCATGTTCCTCTTCATATTATGCACTCGTTTATCCTTCAATGAGTGTTCTAGTAATCTTTTCGGGCCGGGCACTCAACGTTGTCCGGCAAAAAATCATAATAACAAACACATTCTATTGCCTAATTTCATGCCGCTCAGGAGCCTGGCACTACCGGATTTTCCTGGACTTTTTAAATTCCGGATTGAAAATGGCTTCCAAAATAGGGGGGAAAGGAAAGGTCATTGCGTGCAGTTGAAGCGATATTAAGGGCCAGATTACTCCAGAAAGTTAATATTCTAAAGCTAAGAACAGTTGTTTTACTGCTATAAAGAACTTCGAGAAAAAATTTCGAGAAAAAAAATATCTAATCGGAGACTTTCGCTACTTGGAAGTATTGGAAGGATTCCCGAATTGTTCGACAAAAAATTTGAACAAAGAACCGTCGAGTTTAGCTCTTTTTACGGCACTGGATCCGACCGAATATTGGGGAATGATAAGGGAGTGGGTGTATCTGTTTTTACAAACCGTGAAAAAAAAAACAAAACAAAACAAAAAGCGAAACACGCCAGGGTGTCCCTGAGTGAAAGGGCAACATTGTATATTAGGTCGGCAAGGCTTAAAATAGATTTTCTCCCCATCGCTGCGTGCGGTCTCAGTAGAAATCCTAAAGATCAGACCGGAAACAATTCTAACTGAACAGTGGATAAAAACAAGTATGCTTCAATCTTACTTCAGAGGCATTTCTCGTCCGGTAACACTGCAGTTCCTGTAATTTGGGCAATCAGCTTGTAATCACAATCAAGAATGTCACGTACATCTACCTTTTGGCTAGCACGCACTGAGTATAGACTAGTCCCTTATCTCCCTTCATGTGAACAACACTAGGTTTAATATACATCACGCCACAAAGTTCACTACACTCAGTACCTTTCACAGACATTACTCTTTTCCGCAACGGGAATAATCCAGGTAAGCCCTTCTGTAATGACCTTTTCAGTTTTGCTCCAGCATACTTAGGCTACGAACGGTACGTGCACAATCACATCTGTGTTCTTTCCTGCAATGATCCTCTACTTTTCATATGCGGGTAGAATTATCTAGGGAATGGCAGAAATACTGCATCCTCTCCTTACTAAGTTTAGACAGATTCTCCGAGGGAATATTGATCAATATTTCTTCGAAAAAGAGTGATTTCGTTCGAGTTTTTACTCCGACTATCCGCCATTTTGAAACTGGACTTTTTAAAAAATCCGGGAAAATCCGGTGGTGCCAGGCCCCCGACGGGTATGAAATTAGGCAATGATTTTATTTTACAGTGGAATCTTTGTGGGAATTTGAAAGCAAATTTCTCCATAGCCTTCATTCTATTTCTGTGCAATACAACCGTTTGGATTTTAAAATGCCGCAGTGAAAGAGAATTTCTTGTTGTTTATGTTTAGACTATCACACGACTATGATCATTCGAATGCAATTTTCTAGTGGACCTAATTAGTCAGAAACTTCTTGGGTCAAGGTTCTGTCACTAAAAAAAATATTTACCATCTTAGTGTATATCGAAAAATGCCAAATCGCTGAATTGGGCAACTGAAATCTTTTATTTTATTTACAAGCTAAACGTCAACTTACACAAAAATCCTTGCTATGGCCATTATGAAGTAGTCACTTCAGAAGTTAAAAAACCTCAGAGGTTCATAAAAGTTCACTTTAAAAATTTGCATGCACAAACAAAATTTATAAAACCACTACAAATTTTTTTTTGGAAACCGTTTATTATCATTTGGTTTTGACTGGCAAGATAAAACGCGGCCTTCAACCTGTAATGCTCGACAGGCCGTTTTAAAACTACATAAACATGAACTGAGGCGAAAAAACACATTACCGTATAAGACTAACTATAACATACCACCTAGATATTTTCTGTGTATCGCATGGAAATACGCGAAATATTAAATTTGATTATAGATTGCAGCGATCAAAAGATATAAATCACAGCTGAACCATAGAGAGCGTATGAGCGTTTCAACGCCCTAGCTCCTTAAACCCTGCTGGGCTCCCAAGCTAGCAAATACGATCAAACATTGTTTTCCTTGTGGTGCGTACGGACGGTCGCTTGGCGTACTGTCACATGATTACCAAATTTTCTCGGATGGGTAGATTATCTTAGCTTTGGGGCTCCGTTCGCGCGCGTTGCGCGCACGTAGTGCTCCGCCATTAATAGCTTATGAGTCAGCAACTACTTATACTTAGCCTGAAATCAGGTGTGAAGTTCTCAGAAGACATGATGCGTATCTGATGTGATGAACAAGCAACAATATGTTTCTTTAATCGCGTACAATACCACTGAGCTTAGTTAGAGCGGCCGAACAGAGTTAAATTGTCTAAACTAAACCAAATTGATTCGACATGGACGGAGTTCTTAAGCGAAGACAAAGTTTTCTAGTTTTCTGTCAATTGTATTTTTATAAGGTTTGATTTAAAACACTGCGAACCGACCCGATTAAAATGAACTCATTCAATTTTTTGACCAATCATGGGGGGGCTTGGGGACGTGAAAGGGGTACCTTTTTTAGGCTTCAGAAATAAAAAGGGTAGAGATTTCCCTAGCTGAAGTATATGAAAGGGTAAGAAAATGCGTCATTTCAGTCCGTTAAAAGGCCCAAAAGGACTAGGCTCACGATCACGCTGTTTATCTTTCCTAGCAAGAAAACATACTTTGCATAGCAAGATCTTGTATCTTCTTTTGCCTTTATTGTTACCTTGGAATCGTTACGTAAACATTTCCGGTCAGTTGATTATTTTTTTTGTTTAATACATTACATGCCATTCTTTAAACATTGAAACAACAAAAGCCTCTGTATAAACATCTACATACGACATAACTGAGATGATTGATCACTAAAAAAGCGATTACAATAATAATTATTGCATACATTATGATGAAAATAAAGAAAGATAAAATCAATAAAATCAATACAAAAATTACAAGTAAGGATATTGTTACCCAACAGCTGGCGATTGAAGATCTGAATTCTTAGATAAGGCTGTTGTGTTCACTGTTGATTTTCACTGATCCAGTTGCTCGTAATGTTTACGTACCCAACAGTTTCAATTCTAACAATTAACTCGGACGATTCTCTTAACGCTGCTAACTCAGTAGGTAGCTCACTTAATACACAAGATTTCTCGATAAAAGATTCATTAGGAAGAGATCTCTTGTAATTGGGTCTCTCGTATAGTTCTTGAACTATACCACTTCCAAAAGGTACTCTTGCCATCTTTTACCGTAGGCTTACCATCAACAGCATTTACATTCTTATGCTTCCACCGAAGATAGATTACTAATGGCTTCGAGTCGTTTCGAGCTCCTTAGAATGTACTCTGCTGAAGTCCGTTGACCTGTTGTACACATATTCTCATATCTTGCGCACGAGCTGAACACGCTAGAGTGCGATTTGTGGAAGAAGAAAAAACCAAGCCTATTTTATAACTGGGCTGTGCCACAGGCAGCCCAGTAATGACTTTACCAGCAATTATTCTTCCCTGCTTAATGAATTAGATTTTGTTTCCTTAAAAGACGCGAGAATCCAGGATATGCTCACGCTCGATTACAAATGTCTGGACAATATGGCATCTTGCTATTTAACTTCTTTATTTCAGGTTCGTATTTAGTAGTAAGTATAATCTAAGGGTGTTAAAAAGCTCATTGTGCCGAAAGTGGACACAACTACTTGTGGACTTAACACTTTTCAGTACTTAGCTATTGCCACTTGGAACTCTCTGCCCGATGAAACAAGAAGCGCTCCTGATCTAAAATATATTCAAATGATGTATAAAGCAGTTAACTTTAAAAAAAAATAATCGTATATCTAGTCGATTTTTTGAAAACCAACCTAACGAAATCTGCCGTCATTTGAGCGAAAAGCAGTCAAAAGGCAGTTTTTTAAGCCCGATAAGCTCCAAAATCACACCAACGAAGGAAAAGGATAGGAGAAAACTCGAGAAAGAGAGAGGAGGAAGAAAGGAGGAGAAGAGAAAAAAGCTATGGTTGCACTCTTTTATAACTTTGGAGATATTTTTTGGCAAGAAAAAAAAACTGTTGGACCGAAGAGATCTATTTAGCGATAACGTTTTCAAAATTCTGGCCAGCTATATATGTGTGTAATTGATGTCTACAGCTGTACATGATATTTATTTTAATTTTACTATTTCTATTATCATTTCGTTTTATTTATTATTTTTACGCCACTCTAAAATCCGAATTGAAAGAAAGATATGATTGATTGATTGAAATACTGTCCCACGGACTTGAGAATCGAAGTTCGTCCTGGCAGGGTCGCCAAAACGTTACCCGTATTTCATAAGAGTCCAAAAAAAAACCGCAAAACGCATTTACAGTTCACATGCTTCACGTCTAAATTTTTTTTTCCTCAATATCCCAGATGAGCTACGTCATTACACAAGACTAGTTTCCGCTTCCGGTTCCGGTAGTTTTTCTAGTACAGTCACATTTTCCATATTTGGATGATGTCATTGTGTACATAACTTTTGAGGAACATCTGGAGAACTTAAGGACCGTGTTAATTCGACGTTTGCAAAAAAATTAAGTCTCGTCAAAACCCAGCAAGTGTAGTCTATTCCAGCGTGAAGTATGCTTTTTGGGAAGATTTGTTAACCAGTCATTAAATCATCTCGAATCATAAACGTCCTTTTATCAATACAGTGTATACACAACATCATCTCTGGAAACATAACGTGATTTTGTGTGTCCACATACATCATACCTGGAATCATGACGTGATTTTATGTGTTCACATAATATAATCTCTGGAATCATAAGCAGATTTTATGTGTACACATAACATCATCTCTGAATTATAACCCTGATTTTATGTGTATACATATCATTGCAATTGTCTCTGGAATCATAACGCGATTATATGTGTTCACACAATATCATCTCTGGAATCATAACGTGATTTTATGTGTTCACATAACATCATCTCTGAATTTATAACGTAACTTTATGTATACATATAGCATTATCTCTTAAATCGTCACTCTGATTTTATGTGTTCACTTAACATCATCTCTGGAATGATAACGTTATTTTATGCACGCACAACTGTCTAGTTTGCTCACCTTCCACCCCCACTCTTCAATTTTGTTTGTTTATTTGTGTTTTAATATTTGGCCTACAAACTTCCCCTGCCCTGAATTTCCAGGAATCATCTATAGGCTGGATATAGATATTTTTTGGAACCACACAATACGCAATAATAATCCAATGTTATGGCAATACAACAAGTTAACTTCTTCCTTGAGCGGCCATTATACTTTCAGTGTATGAGCTGATATAGTAATAAATCAATCTTAACGTAAGAGAACGAGAATAAGTGTGGTAAAATACAAGAAGCTCAGATTCAACTCAACAACAGAGAACATTATAAACCTCTCCGAAATCCCATGGCAGTGGAAACATCACAAAGAGTTCACGAGCTTGTCGCACAATTGCATCAAAATAACTTTATTGATGACATGACAAAGAAATGGTTTTCTCAAACGCGAGATCCGCCAAGAATACCAATATTTTACACCCTTACTAAGATCCACAAACCAAATCCGGTCGGAAGACCGATAATTTCGGACTGTGAAGGCCCTACAGAAAGATTATCATTTTTTGTGGACAAACTACTTCAGCCCATCGCACAAAAACAGAAATCGTATCTAAAAGATACAACGGATTTCGTAAACTTCATAGAAAAGACAAAGCCTCTCAAGATACTATCTTAGTATCAATGAATGTAACAAGCTTGTACACAAATATACCACAGGAAGAGGGGATCACAACAGTATGCAGAGCATACCAGGCATTCCACAACAATAACCCTCCTATACCGTCACACTACCTCAAAGAAATGCTTAAACTTATCCTTCAGGAAAATTCATTCCAATTTATTGGAAAAAATTATCTTCAGACCCATGGCACTGTAATGGTTACAAAAATGGTCGTTGCATTTGCAAACATTTTTATGGCCGATATTGAGACAAAAATGATAAGTCAAAGCAAAACAAAACCAATAGAATGGAAACGTTTTATTGATGACATTTTCTCACTATGGGACAGTGACAAAAAGGAAATTAACCTGTTCATTGAAGGAACTGTTAAATCAGACAGGAGATACGCCTTTTCCACCTCATCGCGATAAGTTAGCCTTAATTGGCCAATGACATGGGGTCGTTCTTTATTAAGAAAATATCGGATATTCGTGTTAGTCTTGATGCAACTGAGAATTTGTGCAGCATTGTTAACCGCCATTCTTCTTATTGTTCTTCGTCTATTAATGCTTTTCGCCGTGTAAACATGGACTCTTTAGGGAAACTTGTGCTTAGAGCGCCAACAAAATCTTGTTTACTTGATCGTGTTTCCGCTAATATCTTGAAAGATTGCCTTGATGAGTTACTTCCGATATTACCAACTACCATAAACTTGTCGCTTGAATCCTGATTTTTCCCTGACATTTGGAAACTGTCGGTTGTTACACCACTGTTAAAATTTAAGGTCTTGAATCGGTTTTTAAAAACTTTCGACCAATGAGTAATCTTTCCTTTGTTTCAAAATTGGCTGAAGGAGTGGCAGCTGATCAGATTCAGTCCTACTTAAATAAGCATGATCTTTTTTCTTCATTGCAATCATCCTATCTACAGCACCACAGTACGGAAACTACCCTCCTTAAAGTCAAGAATGATATTTTGATGAACATGGAAAATCAGCAGGTCACGTTGTTGGTGCTTCTTGATTTAGCGCCGCGTTTGATACCGTGGACCATCGGCTTAGATCTCCTCCAGTCTGATTTTGGAATTTCAGGCTCTGCACTTAATTGGATTGAGTCGTACCTTTCTAACAGACCCAGTGCATCTATATAGACGGAGTTCTATTGAGTAATTTTAATCTTAAATTTTGAGTTCCACAAGACAGCTGTCTCGGGCCATCATTGTTTTCTCTCCATGCCAGCAAATCCCATTGTTATGCAGATGGCACGCAACTATACATCACGTGTAGATCAGGAAATGATTTGGAGGAGACCGTTGCTATAACTTCCATGGAATCATGTATTGCTGATATCAGTCAATGGATGCATTCGGATAGTTAAAACTGAATTCCGATAAGACAGAATTCTTCTGATTGGAACGCGACAACAACTTCAGAAAGTCAGTAACATCAGTACTTATCTGTCGGTGACTCCCAAATTGTGTCCATCATGTGAAGTTCGAAACCTAGAAACCTGGTTTGATTCGAAAATAAGTATGCTAAGTCATATCAACAGAACTTGCTCATCCGCTTATAACATGCGTATAGAATTAGGAAATATTTAAGTCGTTCAGTCAGCAAATTAGTTCATGCTTTCATAGCCAGTAGAGTAGGTAACAGTCTACTATATGGCCTCCCGAATTCACATATCATGAAACTCCAACGAATTTAGAATGCCGCAGCTCGGTTAGTCACTGGAACACCAAGATTCTGCCGTGTTACACCATTGCTTTTCCACATACATTGGCTTCCGATAAGTTAACGTATAAAAGTTAAGATTCTACTTTTGACTTTTAAGTGCTTATATGATAAAGCCCCTAATTATTTAATTGATTTAATTACTATCAAAAAGCAATCCAGGAACTCTCTGAGGTCAAATGAGTCTATATTCCTCGAGTTAGCTGGCATTAAGACCCATCCAACTCTTGGTGATCGTGCATTCCAGTCAGCTGCACCTCATCTCTGGAATGCATTACCTTCGGCAATTCACAACATAAAGACATTGGACACTTTTAAGACTGCTGTTAAAAGTCACTTTTTTAATTAAGCTTTTAAATAGATTTAATTGTTGGCTTTTATTGTAGTTTTTAATAGTTTTGAATAGCTTTTGTTGTAGTTTTTAATAGTTTCTTACGCCTTAGTCACCTTTAACATCGTGATATAACAATATTGTAAAGCGCAACCGAATATATTCATATAGAGGTTTGCGCTATATAAATGTAAATTATTATTACTATTATTATTATTATTATTATTATTATTATTATTATTATTATTATTATTATTATTATTATAAAAAGCTTTAAATGCAAAAAAAAAGTTCATAAACTTCTGTCTCAAAGCTGGCCATAGTGCTAATTTGAAACATTCAAAGTCCACATGAAGACAACTTAGGTACAAAATCATGACATCAAAAGCTCTGGGCACAATGCACGTTCAGCACTTGTTGATCGTGGAACGGGAACGATGGATCTACGACAGTTGTCGTTTTGATATTGGGCGTTCTCGTGCGAGCCGACTAATTAAGAATTGAGTCTACACCCAAGTGACACATTTGCATTTCGTAGTGCCCACAATAACTCATTCCTTACGCTATGCGTAACCCAGAAGTTAAAAAGAAACCTCCTGATTATAGTTACCGAACGAAAATTAGGGCCGCCGCGCTTATTCGAACAATTACGGGTGCTTTTGTTATATGTTCTATATACGAAATGTTTTTTTGTTATCTTCATTGATAAAAGCCTGTTTTTACATGGTAGCTTATATGTATTCTCCTTTGTTCTCTGTCAAATTAGGCTGATGTGCGCGAATACAAGAAAGCCAAAATAACACCCGCAACTTTGGGCCAAGTGTTAATTTCGCGATGTGGTAACGAGGGCAAGTGGCCTTCCAATACACCTGAACAAAAGCGTGACCGGGAATTCCTTCAAAAAGGAATCTCCTTTGTACCTTTTTTGCTTCCCAGGAAGAGATTTTGCTGTGACATCAGGAAATCATGACTGGGAATTCACCTTTTTAGAAGAAAATGGTTGCATTAAGGTTAAATGTACTCGGGAAACCACCACACATTGGCTATGGAATGTTGCTCAGGAATGTTGGAGTCAGAGCGTCGATTATGCGCGAGATTTCACATTTCAATATCTGACGCTTAGACCTTACGTGAAGGACCCCACCTTAACCGCAGGCGTGCGTTGTCCAGCTTGTAGAGAGCTAAACAGTTCTTCTGCCCGTTACTGCGACCGTTGTGGGAATTCCCTTAACTGAAACCAGCATGATGTATTGGACAGAGACGACAAGGAAAAACAAGCACGCGAATATAAGCATTTGATTGGCTTTGGAAGAGGTGATAGTCATCAAATCACAGATATGGGAGAAAAAAAAATCTTGATTCCCCGACAGGATTCTGACGTAATTAGAGCTGATTATCACATCTTTCAATTTCTTTTATTAATATATACATACTGCGAAATTCTCACCAAAAAGCTATTTCGTAAATTTTCATACGCAAATGAGTTCTAGCAAATCAGAGGGGCGAACGAATTTTTTTTCACGAGTGAGAAAAATCATACTTCCAATCAGACGTCACAGAGGCATGTGAGTTTCCTCGCCAACAATTAGATTCGGTTTTTCTGATATCCGGGATATCCGACCTTTATAGGCGCTTCCAACTTTCAGCGCCCTCTTTTTGCGAATGCTTCGCAGACATTCAACAAGAAACGATTTTTTCGAAGAGTCGTTCTCGTGAAAAGAGCGAAAGACATCTCGGAAATTGGAGTAGAACAGTTTCGTGTATTTCTCTGTTGATGAAGAGAATTGAAGAGAGCCGACTAAACAACAGCGGAAGGGGAAAAATAGAACGAGACGTAAGCTTAAGTTGTGCTTTTTATAGAACTACTTTGTTTTCTATCCTTTCTTAAGTTAAGCTTATATTCAAAACGGCCATTTTACTTAAATTCATTCATTTTCAATTGTGCATTCAGAACAAAAAGTTATCATTACCTATAATTGTTGGATTGCCTCATATCCTTACCCTCAATAATGTTAATAACAAACGTTTTTACTAATAAGCTGATGCTTCGTTTTGTTTGTCATTTCACGATGTGTAGCGGCAAATCTTAGCATCTTGGAAAGATTTGAAATAAAAAGGCTGCCAAAATGATGAATGTCTCAGTATGTATATAATAAACACAATACCACATGGAAAGGTCTTTGTACGGTACATACACGCTGGTTTTTGTATCAGAAATCGAAGGAAGATTTCCGATACGTCCACAACTCCTGCGTTAATACCGTACGCCCGCACTTTCCATGAAGTATTCGTTATTTATGCAGCTTAAAACTTTCCATCGTTTCATACGGTACGCTCTCGACATTACTGATTCTGGCAGTTCACAGTTCTCGTAGTACGTAGGTTGATAATAGAGAGATTAATATTCACGTTTACTCCAAACGGCAACTCGCCTGAATTTGTACCACGTGACCAAGTTTTCCCCTTAATTGTCGTTTACTGTTTATTACTTCTACTAAAAAATAAGTAGCTTCGGGCCAGTTTTATCCACAAGAATTGTCCTGGACAGTTTTTATCTGCTTATTTTGTGTTTTGAGAAATTCTCAACTTGAATCTCACGTTTGCCCTTTTGCCGCAAACCGGTGACTCTTAATCTCTCTAAAGATTACTCCAGTTGAGATGTTTGTCTACGTCAAGCTAACGCTTAGCTAAATTCTAAGGCCAGCCTCCTTAAAAGAGGCAAAAAAATACCTTATTCTAAACCTTCAGATTTTGTATTTAACGATTTGGTAAAACCAATGCTAGAATATGGCTATTCTGGGTAGGGAAAGACTACGAATGAAAACTAACCTATTAGGCTTCTTAGAATTCAGAAGCGTAGTGCAAGTTAGGTAGACTTTTTAATAGGTAAGGTTGGATCTGCATTAATGAGATAATGGTATTAAGGAAACTTTGTATCATGTATAATGTTATCTATTATTAAAAACTGAATCATTTGATAATGCAATTCTAGCATTTTGATTGGCTTAGCCGCTATGGTATATGAACTATTAGTATATACACACTCACTGATCTTGGTGATTTAAGCAATCTGACTGGTTCGCTATCTCGGACTATTCAACAATATTCACCTCCTAGCGAGTGGATAATGTGTGAGCTCGATGTTTGTCCCATTTTTTTAGAGAACGATCTTTTAAAAGTCGACAAAATCCTAGCGCTGACTTTTTTTTTTTAAGGCAAGAAAAGATTTGGAAGGATTTAATACGGCGTTTTTCAATTTACTGTAGCTGAGTTTTGTGCTCGATGGATTGTTTACAACTCCCGTGTATTCCCGTAGAAGAAGCCGTTTCGTGAATTCAGTGTTTCTAACAAGAAAATTTTGGCTCAAAAATCGAAGTTTATTTACAAATTTAAAAGGAAATGTTTGCAGAAATTCTACGTTTCAAGTAAACAGCAAAAAGAATGATACAGGAAGACGACGTCTTACCTCGAGCAACTGAACCGGCCATTTTTGTAAGCACTTCATGCGAAGAACGACACAACAAGCCCTTTTGGCTATAAACTTGGCGAGTCAACAGAAAACAACAAAGCTCCACTTTTCTTCTCAGGTAAGGAAAGAGTTCAAACTTTTAGCGGTTCCATTTAAGCCATTACGCTGTTGTTTGCGAAATGATAAACTTGTGAATTGCCATGTTTGAAAATTCTGCAAAGATCTATTTTTAAACTTGCGCGTGATTTAATCTGTCAATCAAATCTCGGTGAATAGTGGCTTTGGGAATATTTACCTCGCCGCTTTCGCGGCTCGGCAAATATTTAGCCACTATTCACCTCGATTTCAAAGAATAATTGTTAAATAAGAAATGTACCGATTACACCTGCGATTATCTTCATCACAACGGGGTATTCCCTATAATGGCCTTATACGAGGAGGCTCTGCCCGAAAAGGGTACCTTTTACGGGCTTCGGGTATGTGCAGGGGTAGAAAACTGTCATTTGGGTCTGTAAAATGACCTAAAAGGATTTTACGGCCGTGAAAAAGTCGAGAAAAGTTTCTGGTTTTGTGATTTATTCATATTTGAAAGACAGTGCGTTTACAGCAGTTAAAAGGGATGTAAAGTTCTAAACTGTGTGTGTGAAAGGGGTACCATTAATCAATAGAAGGTATACGAAAGGGGAACCTTTTCTGTCAAAAATGGTATATATAAGGGTAAGGGAATAGACCTCGTGGCGCAGCCTCCCCGTATAAAACTTTGTTGAGTACCCCCTGGTTTCATCGTTATTATTTTTTTTTTAATGTTAATTCCAAACACAGTTACCAGTATTATGAAAATAGAGAGTCAACTAATATGAAGCTATCGGTCCAGTTTTTTACCAATGTTAAGTCCGGTCAACGTACATTTTAGTGCAAGCCGGCACAAGCCTATGGAAATAAAAAATTAATCTAGCTGACTGTTAGAGAACTAACCACTATTGGTTTTCTAGGAATTGTTTTATCCAATCAAGGTCTTTACCTACTTACCAGCTTACTTTAATTACTTACTATTGTTGTTCAGAGGACTAAACTCGAGAAACTTCATCCTAAACGCATAATCATTGAGGTGTTCTTTCAGTGCCTCTAATAACAACAATAATAATAATAATAGTAATAATAATAATAATAATAATAATAATAATAATAATAATATAAAGGAAATAAAGGGAGATGTAAAGAATCAACCATAAGAGGACACAGAAAAAATCTGAGCCCCAGATGGGATTCGAACCCACGATCCTCCTCGGATGCTGAGCATCCGATCTAGAACACGGAGGGTCGTGGGTTCGAATCCCATCTGGGGCTCAGATTTTTTCTGTGTCCTCTTATGGTTGATTCTTTACATCTCCCTTTATTTCCTTTATAATATTAATATCAGTGGCATAGCTAGGTTAATAATAGTAATAAAACTTATATGGCGCCTATATAAGTAACATATAAACAAATAAATCTCTTGCAAAGTCTTTACGGGAAGGTACTTCATTCGTTTCAGTGCACCGACCTTTTGTGCAAACACTTTCTTACTTGAGAGGTATGATCAGGCCATGAAAGTCTGTTATCTAATTTGACACCCAGGCAGGTTGATGATTCAACTAGGCGTATGTAACCAAACCCAAAACGCAAAGGAGGCAGAGGGCCATTAAAAGGAGACTTCCTAATTAGCATAGCTTCTGTCTTGATTGGCCCATGGATGTATAGTGAGTTGATTATTCATGCTCCACTGCAGCACATTCTGTACCATAGTGTAGAGAGCAGCAAAAGCTTCATCAACACTTTTACTAATAACAGATAAGGTGGTGTCATCTGCATATAAATAAACATCCCCGGTATGGCCAAAGCAGGCAGGAAGGTCACTGACAAAAGTAGCATAAAACCTCAGGCCCAGGAGAGATCCCTGGGGGACGCTAAACCGAATACAGCCAGAAGAGAATTTGCAGCCATTAACAAAACCGTAAATTGAGATCGATTTGTGAGGTAGTACATAATCCACTCATGCACAGACCCAGATATGCCAATAAATTGCTTGAAGCTTGCGTGATAATATTGGGTATGAAACAGTGTCGAAGGCTTTCTGGAAATCAATGAACACTGCTCCTGCACCGAGGCCATTATCTAATGCCTATTTCCATTTCTCAGTCATGGATATAAGCATGCTTTCTGTGGACGGGTCTTTTACAGAAACCCCATTGATTCCTGTTTTTAACACTGTTATCAGCGAGGAGGTGCGCGCGAAAGAAACCCATTGGAAAAAACAATTTTTTGCGGTTTCCGACGTTGATGTCAAATGAAGAAAGCTAATTGGCTTTTTTGCCTTGGGTATTGAAAAACCCTAGCTATTTACGACATTAAATGTCACGGGCAGTTTTGTTCTCCTATTTGGTGTAACCGTGGATTTTTTCCATGGTAAATTTGACGCGGGAAAGTTCAGTCACATTCACCACACAAATGGTATCATGGTAAACGATCATTTACTACGGTAAAAGTGTCTTATGTAACCGCACCTATTGACCTGAGAATTTCCATGAAAATCTTGTTCCACAACCCACCTACCTTTTCTTTCATCTAACCCTACATGTAAGATCCAAAAAGCTTTCAGAAAACTTTTCGCAACAATATAAAGCCTACTAAAAGCCCAGCAAAAGAAAAAAAAATGAGGCAAGAAAAGCGAAAAAAGAGGGGAGGAGAGAAAGACAAAAGTAAAGGTCAACACTGAGCAGTTGTGTCATATTAAACCCAAAAACTATCTTGAAATTTTGCTTCCTGCACATGCCCAAACTTTGCAAGCGAATATTTTGCAACTGGATGAGAAATCAGCAAAGTGTGCGACCTGCAGTCCGTGCCATGATATAATTTTAATTTTGCATAGAGCTTCTCATGTAGCTCTTGTGTGACCTTACAGGATCTGAGTGCATCTTAAATGATTTCCCTGGCAGACTTTTGAACAACTGGAAACTGGGGAATACCCCTTTCCCTGCTTTGAGGCCAGTACTGTTCACTGACAATGTTCACTTGTTGTTCGGTATAATACAGCAAATAATGAAGAATTCAAAATAGGAGAAAGTCGGAAATCTTATTTTCACCAATAAGATTTCTACTGCTTGATTTTCTCTCGAGTTTCTTCTTATAAAATATCATCAATATTGAGAACAATAAAAGGTATCGGGGCTTTACTTCAATTTTGAGTCCACTGTCAGTGGGTTTAATAACATCTTCCGATTTTTCTTCTTCGAGAGCATGGGTGTCCTCTGGCTATGGAAACTCAAAGTCTACCTCCATGGGACTTTCTTCCTCTCCGTGAATCGCTGATTCATTGTTATCATTAGGGGCTGGACAAGTTGAAAGTTTTGCTTTAAACACAGCCAAATAAAAAACATCCATCCAGGCTTTGGCTTCAAATTCATTGATTGCCATGTTAGTTTTCTTATTTTCTGACGTCTTTCCATACCCCATGTGAAAGGAAGTGATCTCCGGCACTTGAAAAAGGGAATAATCCTTTGACCTTAAAATATCTTTTGCAAGAAGGTCCAATAAAAAATAAAGGACCAACACCTTTCAGTGTTCTTGCTTTTTACTTTTTGGTACATTCCTATGCCGTTGTTTGCTAATGAGCAAACGAATAATATACAACGTCATTAACCAGTTCAAGGTAGAAAACTGCTACAAATAAATTCAGTTAGTTTTCCTCTCTTTCTGTGCACAGGCTTAAGTACCTGGATCAACATCTCTGTCAGTAAGATAAAGACAAACTATAACACTGTATATATCTGAACAATTTTAAAGCAATTCAAAAGAGCGCAGATTATTGACATAAACATTTTTGCAGGTGGTAGTTTCAAGCTTCTTATTGTGTTACGACGTTGACTGAAAAGGCAATTGAAAGCGATAGGCCGGCGAGAATTGACGAAAATAAAGTTAGATCAATCACCCACGTCAAATGATTATAAAATGGTTTAGACTTTTTCCGCGATCAAAAAATGCGAACAATCTACAAATATATACATACATAACCCTTCATGATTTAAACTAAAATTTTGATGTTACAAAAGCTACACTATATACCTAATATCTTCAAGTCGAGGCTAATAACTCATCATATGCATCCGCGGGAATTCTAAATGATGATCACACAAGGGACCTTCAAGTGTATTTCGGAAACAGCTCAGTAGTAATGTTTACCTGAAACATTTCCTACTCTCATAGGCGCTTTTCATTTGTTACAACTGACCGGTTAGACCAGTCCAGTTGTAAGGAGAATTCCACCATTAATCAGGACTATACAGCCAAATTAGTCTAATCCCTATTCAGTCTGTTCCTATTAAAGAGAGCTCTTTAATAGGTAAAATAATGAAAGAAAACTGTTTTACTAGCTGCGTTGGTGATGCTAATGTAAGCACGTACCTAGACATTTTTTAGAATATTCGGTGGTAGTTGGGAATTGTTGGGAAAGCTTAAAAAAGCAATGGTGCATGTATCGGAAGGCTCAACGTGAAAAGCGAAGCATCGCTCCCCGTTTTTGCCCTTCCCATGTTGTGCGCAGCTGCCACCGACAAGTAACTCAAGATGCGTTCTGGTACGATCACCAGAACACACTGCAGTACATGCAAGCCAAGTGGAACGTCTCCGTTTTATCCCACCAGATACGTTTCGCTCCTTAACAATTCCAACAATCCGGGGATCAAGAGTTCTGAAATAATATAATCAGTGCCAAGAGCCATAGTCAGTGCGCAACAGCATAAACAACTTGCAGCGGCGACAATAAAAAACAGCTTGAATAGAGGAAAAAAATATCTAGAAATGTATTTTTGAAAAATATTTTTATAACTACGGATGTAATCATAACAAATGAGTTTTTTTCGCGAAGCCATCACGTACATCATAGGAAAAACACTACAAAAAGAAAATCCAGTCAAGCAGAATATAGTTTCACTCTCTCTCTGAAAAGAAGCATTTTTTCCTGCAAAAGGTTAGTTCATAAATCAAGCACACTTTTTTCCAGCTAGCACAACATTCATTGACACAGGGAGAACGAAGTCACATCATACTTGATATTTGTACTCGTGTTTTGTTTTGTTTTTCACCATTAATTTGTTACTAAGGCCCCAAAATTTCCGAAAAGTTGAAATGTACGCAATTTAACAAACAAACAAATTTGAAAACACTTTTCCGGTGCCCATAAGTTACGCTTGGTGTGTTTATTTCCCAAGAAATATCATAGTTGATATTCGACATGTATTTTTTTCTTCACAAAACAGACTGGAAGCAGGGTCGCAGCAAGAATTTTTCAAAGGGAGGAGGAAAGGTGGAGGTCACAATGTTTCACACCCACGGGACCCACAGCACTCACCAGTTGTGATGCCGACATCCATACAGTGATTCACTAAAAGACACCTGACAGTTTTTCGGTTAAGCAGTCAGCGTGGCGACGGAGGGCGGGAGTGGGGGGGGGGGGGGGACGGAAGAGACAATCCTACTAAATAACTGCATTCTTTAGATGAGTCACAAGGCGAGGAGCACCGAATAGGTTGTCTATATAAATCACTTTTGGCTACAGACTAAAAATCTTCGATGGCAAAAAAATTAAATTTTGAACAAATTTTGCGAGCTTTCAAACGGTGGTATTTGCGAAAAGTTTGGATGCAAGATGGCCGAGAGTCGTCATTCAAAAACAGTTAATTTTAGGATTTTAGTGTGATCTTTTATTTAGCCTGTTTCTACCGTTTTGCGGAAAAAAGGGAAAAGGGGGCGGGGGGGGGGGCGTCAATGGCCCCCTAGCACCCCCGAACTATGCCCCTTTGAGGGTCTACGAAATATCCGGTATTACTAAATCCGCTGGGTTGCCATTGGTTCGACGAGTTGTTGGTTTCGTATTTTGTACATATTCTAAATCAGTTTTTGTGCACAATAGAAGGAAGTGATTCAGGGAATAGGACACTACCCCTTACTGCGCCGACAGTTCGCCGAAATTCACTTAAAATTAGCAAACTCCCGGTCGGCGTTTTAATGAAACTATAAGGTTAAAATGTTAACCTATGACCCTCTGAAAAGAGAGAGATAAGCAGGTTAAAAAAAGAAATAATCATATCGTAAGAAAGATGATGAGCAAATCTCTTTGCCAATGTAAAATAAGTATAATTTAGTGCGCTCCAAAAAAGAATGGATTAACCACTTCATTTTACGAACATCCTCGGTCACTTCAATTGTTGCTGTATTTTGTGAGTAAGTTTACAGCCTTTTAGTAATAGATCTTCACTATGCAAAAAAAACGTAATTAGGCTGTATAAAATCGATCTGATCAGTTAAGGATTTCGACCCCTGAATGGCGGAAGAAAGTTCAGTTTATAAAAAAAGCCGTATTATTTACAGAAAAGTAAAAAGTTGTAAAGTTCATAGAAAACAAAAGATTTGAGGCTATTTGAATATATTTAGGCACAATTTATCTTTTAAATAGTAAAAACATTTCAGGAGCTACCATCAGTAATGGTGAAATACATATCCATGGACGCAGCTGCATTGGATGCCTTCAAATAGCACACTGACATGAAAATTGTCCCTGATAAGCAATTCGCCGGATTGTGCAGTTCATTTAGCTTCAACCAAAATGTCATTAATACCACTTTTAGAAAAGAACCGGTAGCTATGAAATACCGTCTCTGAAATAACATATTCGCCAGAGCAGTAGATTAAGGCTACAGAACTGACAATGAAACCGCTTCCTTCAAAAACAGTTCTTCATGACTCTGTAATACATGATTGAGGCAGCAAAGTGGTATAAAATAATACCACATAAGCTTGCTAGTACAACCGCAGGTAGAGCATATTTAGCATTCATTAGAAATATTTTAACGTCATTCGCTTTCAGAGGAAGCCTAATAGACTAAGACGTAAGACAAAAAAGGTAATGTATAGGACTTAACGAAAACAATAGAAATACATCAAAGACGTATAACAAAATCATATTAATTTTTCTGTCAGCCTTTTAGAGTAAATATACACTCAAAACAAAAAAGACCAGCGTACAAAAAAATGTTAGCATTTTAAAGCCAAAACAAAACAAAAACGCACAAAAGGATTTAACTGATTTCACCACTTTTTTGATAAATGAGTAAAAAAGATCCAACTAAAAGGCTTTTACGTTATCTTTGTTTGTATGTCGCTAGGTCTGTATTGATGGCGATAAACACATTAATCATTGGCTAGCATTTATCTGTTAAACCAAACATCAGAACCACCGCAAACATCGGCGGAAATTGAATAGAGAAAGCCAATTTTGTCATGTGCATGTGCACGAGCCGCGTGAGGCATTCGGCACGCGCCGCTCGACGTGCACGAGGCGTTGCTGTTCACGCGACATTATTTATTTTTCATGAGGTAAGTTTCTTTGACTGAAACCCTTTTTCCTTAACTGGAAGTAGCTATAAAAAAGTTCCCTATTTGCTTTTGTATTTAGTGTTTATATTTAGAACACTTTTTGTTTTAACAAATGGTTGACGCACCAGATCAAGTTGGAAAACGAAGACAGAATTGCACAATCCCTGCGATGTGCCTTGAGTACCCTCACGTGCGAAAAAAAGCGAAGTTGAATAAGGGTTAAAGTGTGCCTGATTTAGTTTGAAAACTGCCTCAGCTTACTTGTCTCCACGTGATTTAAAGCAAAGTTTAAGGGACGGAAAGGGACGGAGGTCAAAGGTTGCAAAAAAAAACACTTATAAACCGTACCATCTAAGAAAATGCACAGTTCTAAACGAAGATGTCTCAATTTCACTTGCATTTCGCCGAGTTCCATTTGCCAAAGTAAATTACAACTGAGTCTTTCATTGTAACTTTAATGTCAACATGACCACATCGATGCAGAAGTTTCAAAAATTTTTACACAGGAATCATTGAGGATCATATGATTTTTGCTTACAGAATACAGAGTTCTAATGCATTGTTGATTGCTCAAGTTTACTTGCTTTTTAAGTTCCATTTGGAAGGTGAAAATTATTACACAGTCTTTTACTGACGTATTATTGTCCACTTGAATACCTCAATGAAGACATTTTACACATTTTAATATCGGAAGTACGAAACATCATGCATTGCTGCAGCAAAGTTTTATTGGCTCTTGGTCTGTCAAAGGACAAACAAGGTTACTGTAATTGAAGTTAAGTGTCAAAGTTTATTAATATACCGGAAAAAGTCTAAGAATGAATATGACTTATGTGGCTGATAAATATTAAAACTTACGTATTTGATTTCCAGCTGTCCTCGGCTTCTTTTTTTGTTTTTTTTTTCCTTTTTTTCCTTCTTCTTCGTCTTATTGGATGTTTTCACCTTTTTTCTCGGTTTTCTCTACCTTCATAAAAAAGAAGCGATAATGCCACAAAGATTATTTGACTTGCCCATATCCTTCAACCGTATAAGCAAGCAAATGCACTACATTACGTAAGGAAAAAACTCTACAGCTAAGTAGCTAGTTAAAATGTTTTGTGAGGCTTAAACCTGAACTCCCGCCCTCGCACAAAAATATGAACCCCGTGTTTATGGTGGAAAATTATATTAAAATACATTCATGGACTTCACAGAGGAAATGCAGTTTAATTTACGATTTTATTCATCTTTATTTTGTTTCGTAGGTTGATAATGTTTAACCCCCCTCACCGTATAAACAATTCTACATACGGCCCACAAAATTAATTACCAGTTTATCTTTTCTTTCTTTTGACGAACCGGCGACAAAGCCTAGGCATGCAGCTTCTTCTAACCTTATCTTAGAAATTTGCAAATATATTGGGTTTAAGCTGGGTTTATAAGGCACTATCGCATCCAGTGTTTCTTAATTTTACTGTATTTAAAAAGAAAATGAACTTTGCCATAATCTGTTTTCAACTGCATTTTCAGTTCCGTTCAAACTAAGTTTGCATCTACCATCAAGGAAAGATTAAAGAACGAACTATTGTTTTGTAGAAGAACCAAGAAACCTTTTCTTTTCTTTTTTTTTTTAATGAATCACCTACACGCCTTATCTTTGATGCCTAAACAGATAATATTGGAGGATATCATTTTACCAATGTGTGCATGCTCACGCTGGGTCTGTTACGTAACAGTACTACCAGTGAATGTACGAAACGTTTATAAGATCGAGAAACCGAAATCGTCATTTAATCGAAAGTATGAATGAAACATGATTTGAAAAAAAAATTGTTTTCTGTGCTTTAGCTCTATTCATTTTTGTTTTTTCTACCTGTTTGTTCTGACATTCTGCAAAACTACCGCTTAAAAGCCCTAGGCTTTCTAAGGCATGTTCTAAGGGGTTTTAGGAAGGAGTTTCAAACGGAGGGGCTTATATCCGAGGGGGCTTGTAACCAGAATAGGAAAAACACTTCAAAACAAGCTGTAGCAGTGTTGATCAAAATACATTTTGCATTTACTGGTTTTTAATTAAGTTTCAAAAGGTCATAAAAATCGAATTCATTTCAATACATGATGTATTGAAATGAATTCGATTTTTATGACCCAGGTTGGCTTGTTATCAGGAGGAGCTAATAATCGAAGAAAGCAAACTGAGCAGGAGAAATAAAACCCAGAAAGCCTCAAAGAAAATCAAAAGGAAGCGAAGCAAAACAAATTAAACACAAGCTGTTTTTAATTCATTTACTAGTTCGTGTTTTTCGTTAGATATATTTCAACTATGGATGTTTTTCAATATAAATCCTTTTTTCACTCTCATGTTATACCGACACACCGTACACAGATGCTTGGGAACTTTGACTGTGATATTTCGGGGGAGGTTGCTTCCGAGTAATGAGCACAGGGAACAAAACAGGGAATGAAGTTACCGACGGAGCTAGGGTTTAAATTGGGTTTTGTTGGCATTTTTACATTTTCCGGTTCCCCGTTCCCCGTTCCCCGTAACCTCCTATAAAGCGCTACTATACATCTGTCATACCAACAGCATATGCAACTTCTCATTCGACTGAACAATGGCTCTACGGCAACTTTCTCATTTAGCTAGGATTTGTTGCTTATTGCTAGGCGTAATCCTCATCATAATCCTCCTACATAAAATTTCTAAAGTTTAAAATTATTTTAGGATTAAAATTTAATCCTCCGACATAAAATTTCTGATCAATTTTGTTCTGTTTTTCTGTCGGCCGACCGCGATAACTAATAGAAAGCTTTAGCAACCACGTCAAAGATAGCAGCAAAAACGTTCCTTTTCAAAATGAATCTGATTCGCATTTTTTCAAACTTTGTTGCGCTTATTCTTATCCGCTGAAAATGTCAAATGTAGGCGAAGGTCCCTGGAGTTGATTTCTGTGGGCACCGCGCTCTAGTTCATCGCCGCTTGTCTACGCCCTCCATAAAACGTGAAATGACTAGGCATTTTACCGTCGATTGTAGTCGTATAGTGACGGCAAAGAAATGTACAAAAAAGTGTGATGCACATGCAAAGTTGTTGTTTTGCTTAATAAAGCTATTAGTTTTTTTTTTACGTTCTCATTGCTATCGCCGTCGTCGTAGCTAAAGTTCCCTGTTTTCGCGAATGCGAGCATGCTAGCTAGTAGGAACGAAGCTACCTTCACGGCTAGTTCGCTATCTCTGGAGCCTGAGTGGTCCTTCCAAGCTTAGACTCGACAGACTGAAAATCATCAGTAAAAACTTCTTGCAGTCTAATTTGTCAAATGTTGGAGAAGTTTCCTGATAGAAATGATTCTTAAGGAGTGTATCCTCATAAAACGCAGCGCCGCATTAGGAAGTTTCACCTAATTCTCTCTTGGTTTCCATGATTCAGGTGTAGACCTGTTATTTTCAGTGCTCATAATACCAATTCCTGTTGAATTTCTCGTTGAGACTATCGTCTTGGTAGCCAACGTAGCATGAGTTTGAAGTGAAAGGGAAAGGAGAATTATGGCGCGCTAACACAGAGTTTGTTTTAGAAAACTACTGGGCCTGGTATGAGATAGCTCATCTGCCTCTTCCCCAGACGTCTCCTTTGCGATGTAAATTTGCGCGCAAAGGACGATAAGAAAAAGAAAACTTCGCCTCTATTTTACTTAGCCTTCTTAAGCTTTCTTTATTGTTCTCTTGATCCCTCGCGTTTCCTCACCGGTCACTTGCGTTTGTTCCTCGCCTTTGTTTGCACCAAAGAGAGCGTAAGACAAAGCGCTTGTTGATGATAGTAATGAGGAGGACGAGGAGGAGGCAGACTTCACACAGCTTAGGGCCGTGATAATTCAACTGAAACATACTCTGATTTAGCTCGAACGGATGACATTGTTCCGTTCGTCGAATGACAAAGACAATTAAAACGTTTTCATTTCGTTTGGTTTCAGGATATTCAGCTCCTTAAACGTGCATACTCTGAATGAATTACTGGAAAGACGGAAGTGTATGGTGCTTTTCCTTGAAACTTTCTAAAGTTTCATGAAAACCTGATTCATAAATAATGTGCGGAAACGTATCTCAGCTAAACTGTTCTGAAACTAACGTACACACTGAAGACAGTTGGAAACTTCAGTTGAAGGTTGAGGATATCATTATGGCAGGACTTTTCAGTTTATTGGCTGTTGTCACTGTTACAACTAATCTTCTGGTACTTGCCTCATCAATTTCTGTGAACCAACGTCTACGATGCCCCACATATCTCCTTATTTTATCCTTATCAGTAGCTGATTTGACAGTGGGACTATTGTTACTTCCAACTCGAAGTATTGAGCTACTCTCGTACAGTTGGACAAGACAATTTATCTGGTGTAAAGTGACATTGTGTCTCAATCTGTTCAGTCTGAGCGCTTCCCTGCTAAATCTCTTGGCAGTGACCTTTGACCGATTTCTTGCCATCTCCTACTCTTTAATGTACAACACCATGATAACAAAACAAAGAATGTACGTAGCAATAACTGCTGTGTGGCTGACTGCGTTCTTGATGATACTATTCCCGCTATGCGGTGTTGGCATAAAGCCTTCGGAGGATTACCATCCCCAAAGAGTATGCAGCTATGGCGATCTACTGGAAAGAAAATACCTGGCTCTTTTCTTTGCCTCAATCTGCACAGTACCAACCATGATTATAACTGTGGCGTATTTTAAGATCTTTGTCCTTGCGCGCAGTCAGGAGAGACGGATAGCGTCATTACAGGTGTTTGTGGACAGAGGCTTGACGCAGTCTGCGGTTAGTAGAGGGGATGGTCTTAATAGAGAGTCCAAGGCTGCTAAAACAGTAGGTACGATTCTTTTAGATCTGTTTTCAGACAACTACTGGCCTGCAAGCAAATAGGTCTTTGAGGGCCTCTGGCACAAGCACATAAAGTGTTTCTTGATTTCACTCATTTAGTTCTTTTCCGTCAAAAGAAGCTTAAAGACTGAGCTTGCTCGCAAGCTGCAGACCAACAGATTATACTTCATGCCTTTTTAGCAAATTTTGAGTCACCTTTAACTCAGTAAGTGTCTCTCTCGTGGCCATACTCTTCGTTTATATAGTGCGCAGGTCTCAACACTTACTTCCGACACCAACTGAAACAAAATCAAACAAACAAATCAAAGCTCAACTCAATGGTCCTTTTTCCTTAGTTCAATCTCAAAGTTAATTGAAAAATTATCATCAGTATCACAAACGTGACAGTGCCAGCATACTTTGCTTTCCCATGATTGCATCGGTTTAAACTACGGAGCTACAAACTTAGCATTAGGATGTCAGTAAGAACTAAATGCTATCGGAGTTGCTGCCAAGAGTAGAGAAAAGGGTGGACATTTATTCACAGAAAATTTGCACTGATATCTACCTCGTTCCCAGTCGCTCGCGATCTTCGGGGGTGAAAGGAGTGATGGGAAGGATCACTCCCTGCTCGCGCTCTGCGCTCGTTCCCATGATCCCCCTCTCGCGCTTCCCGCTTGTCTCTAGTCCTCTCGCTTCTCGCTTGTTCCGTGCTCCTTCTAAGCCTTGGGAGAGCTTATGGAAGAGGCAGCACTGGCGGATATCTCAAGTTAGGCATGCCAAAAATTCTGAGACTGACTCAGAGAGAAGGAACCTCTTCTCTGAGGTTTCGATAACTGTGACCACCATGGAAATGATGAGTGCGGATGTGATCAAGCTGAATGATGACATTTTCTCTCTAAGTTTTTGGGAAGAAAGAAATAGTCTTTGATCCCAGCCGGGCGAAAACTCATATAGTTTAGACTTTGACTAACTTTATTAATGTTTTAAATCTTAAAACTGAAACTTTTTTCGTTTACTTTTTTTCTTAAAGCAATCGTCATCGGTCTGTTTTATCTCTCCTGGAGTCCATTCTTCGCTATCATACTCTTGGCAATATTCAGGAATGAGGCTCCGCCTTACGCCTTTGTTTCTATCACAACCTTGATGGTGACCTCAAATTCTGCCATCAACCCCCTCGTTTATGGCTGCCTCAATCAAGATTTTAAGATCACGTTCAGGAAAATTGTTCACTCCTGCCGAACTCACATCCTGAGGAAACACAAGCTCTCGCCTCCAATCGCTATGGCAATAAAGAAGTCAGAAAAACAGACCATCACGGCTACTATCCCAGCCACGCCCCTCGAGACGGTTGCACGAAGTAACCATTCAGTTTTCCTCTTCTGATGCGTCAAATGTTATCCGTAATGGGAGGAAGTGGCGAAGGAAGCAATGCCGCTCGGCAGGAAACTGATTGGGTTAAACTTCCTCCCACGAAACAGTTCTAATGGCTTGGATGTTCTGTTTTCCCGGTGAAGGAAAGGTCTTTGGGAAATTTGTCCCTTTGTCTTTTCTTAAATTATGCGTATATGTGCACATGGATACGACAAAATTTGAATGAAACAGTTCTCCAGCTTGATTTTCATGACTTTCATTGGGAAAACAAAACATACAAGCTACAGAGGTCTATTCGACAAAGAACCGAACCATTCTCGTGTGCCACGGTCGATACGGTTCATAATATAAATAGGCGAAGTTCCAGGAATAATCAGACATATAATTTCCAATTTTTTTTATTAGATCAGGAAGGTGAAGTTAGTTGCAACATTATAATGTATGCATTAAAGAGGCAATACTTGACTTGCTGGGTTGTTACGAAATCCAGTTGGTTCTATCGGACTGATTTTAATATATGCACATTGTAAATAAGGGCACATCCGCCTCAGACCCTCATATACTATTCATACGATAACCTTGTTATTACGAGTACTGATTCTTTTGGCCCAAACGTATACGTTAATCATTTTTTTGTGACCTGAAAGCCTTTTTAATACGACTTTAGCCAAAGCGACTCTTAAATTTTTTATGGCCATTGGTTTGTCTCAATTTAATAACTGGGCCACTGTACAGAATTATCATAGAGATCATATTCTTAGTGAGGAATAAATTTGAGAAACAAAGTTTGTCTGTACCACTGGCTTTTTCTCAATAATGATACTCTGCTGAAAGCAATCTTCTTTCAACCCAAATATTCTTAAGGTGTAAAAGTCAGTTCACCATGCATCTTGCGTTGAGTGCACGACAAATAATCAGGGAAAAATACCGCAAAATGAAAGGACGGTATAGCGCTTGACTGTCGTGTTCCGCTTTCAGATAATTCTTTTAATGAAGAATCTTTGAGCTTTGAAATTACCGTTGAAGTTGCCACTATCCTGCTCGGATTACCCATCGTGCACTCAAAGGAGTGAGTCTTTTACAAATGCTTAGTTTGTAAAGATGCTGTCTCAGCACTCAACATTAAAAAGATGCGATTCTGCCGCTACTGATCCTCGATAATGGCAGAAGAATGACGATCGATCGACTGAATAAGTAACTTGTGGAGTGGTAATGCTGAAAACATTCACATGGGTGAACTAATTGATCAGTTTATCGAGTTTAATTGCATTAGGAGCTAGGGGTAGGTTTTATGAAACTGGGCTGTTATATAGGGGGCGTTCGATTGAACGGCGTATTCCGAGATTAGACTACATGGTATAAACTCTAAAATTACTTGTCTTGGCTTTCATTGTACAAACTAAACAAATACAGCTGATCTGATTGAAATTAATCATTATAATGAATGTAGCATTCCAATTGTCTAAAAAACTGATGCAGCCCAAGGGATTCGTCAAAAATACTGTTATTTCTAATATGATCAATCGAACACACCCTAGGTATCGATAAAAATGTAGTATTCTTCCCTATAACTGTTTTAAAAAGAGCAATATAAATTTGGGACCAGAGGAATACAGCCCTAGGGCAAGATTAATGGCCATGGGAGCCCGGGAAAACCGAAAATGAAAGAAGTTTTTTTATTATTGTTTGTTGTAGTTTCAAAATAATACTCCCCAGCCAGGCTAATGCCACTGTCACATTGTAGAACTACTGACAACAATTCAGAAGGTAACTGATTTCCTCCGAAACGAACCAGTCCGTTTGATTAGCCCCTCCTTCATTTTTGACAAAGAAGAAGATGGGTGTCTTTTGTCCGTTATGCAGTTCTTTTCATTTCGTAGAAACTGTCTGACTGAAGTTTGCAGTATGTCTGTCACCTCTTTGTATCCATCGCACGAAGAAACAGAAATCTCGTAAAATGAACATTCTAGTTCTTGTGATAAGTCACTTCCCTCCGTTTCATCGATCTCTCGAAAATGTTCCAAGTCTCTTTTTGTTGCAATGAGTATCAGCATGACTGAGTTTCCATTTGTTTTGCGTTCTCTGATATGTCTTCCTATCCGCGTGGCTTCTTCAAAACTTGCACGGTCAGTGATGGAGTAGAGGACAAGAAATATATCACCACGGGCTAAACAACAGTTTAACTTTGTTTCTGAGTTCTGTAATAATAATTATAAGAGAATAAAAAGGTATAAAGGTGATGTTACACGGAACGATTCGCAACGACGATTTTTAGCGCAACCCAGCGTTGCAATGTTGGAACAGTGTTGTAACTATTCAAAACAATGTCGCAACAATGTTGTAACGCTGTGTTGCGCTAAAAATCGTCGTTGCGGATCGTCTCGTGTAACATCACCTTAAAGTACGTTTTTTCACCTTGATAAATGATTTCTGCAAGTGTTTGTTATTTGTCTTATCGACCATTAAGTGGAAAGATTAAAACACACACTCAATTCTTCCCTTTTTCCGCCAAAAGGAATTAAACCCAAGGATGAAAAAAGGCGTGGTTCGATTGTCCGATCGGTAGTCCACTGTTTCTGTGACTTAAGGTTATGTTACACGAGACCATTCTCAAAGACGATTTTATAGCGCAACACAGCGTTGCCACATTGTTGCAATGTTGTTTCGAATTACTCCAACATTGTTCCAACATTGCAACACTGTGTTGCGCTAAAAATCGCCGTTGCAAATCGTCCCGTGTAACATCACCTATACAGTTGGTCCATTGTCGTGATCAGTTGTTTTCCTTTGATCCGGTTTATAAGGCGGACGCTAATCTACGGGCAAGCTGGGTGTATGAATTAGGTTTCTTGGTTTCTTTTCCTTGATAACCGTTCTTCTCACAGAGGAGATTACTCTGACAAATGAAAAGTCTGGCAGTTTATGAAAATTTAATATTTTAGTTGTTGGAATACTTTAAGAATGAGAAACAACCGCAGCATTTCTGACAGATCGTTACTGTTGCACTATACAAGGTCAGTGACAAAGTTAGACTTGACATCAGTTCTAAAAAAGTTCAGCACTTTTTAGACCTTTTAGCCCTTGTTTATTAGCGGTAGCCTTTGTAAAGATGTAGTTCAAACCTCTCCGAAAGTCAGTCAGTGAAATGAGCAAAAACTGAAGTTGTTATGGGAACGGGTTAACGCACCTCTCCTGCTGTATCCATTAAGTCAACGTAGATGTATTCATTATCCAACTCCATATGATGCCGCCAAGTGGACTCTGATTGAAAGATAAGAGAAAAAAGAATTCGTTATTTAATTACTCTTATTGCTGACTAAATGATTATCTTAGAACTGCTGCCTGTAGTATAAATCATAATCAATAATTATTTCATATGTTATCAGCGGGATGTATAGGTGGCTACTGCGCAAGTACCACAATACCAAGTCTAACAAAACTGTCAACTGAATACCTGTGCAAGTGCATGCTTAATGGTACTGTTCACTCGAAGTAGCCATGCATGCGGTGATGATCAAATTTTTAGGCGTGGCAATTACAAAAGAACCCTTGCGATTATGGTTCGCACAAATTGGCGGCAACTTTAGCAAATAAAACACGCCTTTTCCCCTTTTCACTCGATTAGACTATAACCTGTTTTGGCTTAAGCGAATGCAGCCTGATAAAAACGACATACCTACCTAGAGTCTGGTCGTATTCCGTGATAAATCTTCGGGTAAGGAAACGGACTATGAGAGCTGCAAATTAAACGGGAAAAGATTGAAATATTCCAAAAATGTAATAGGTTTTATTTTTGCTCTCGGTCCGATATAATAGCTTGGGTCTCATAATAGGTTAGATAGGATCTCTGTATTAACACGCCGTAGGGTGCAGTAAAAATTGGACTAATTTTTATACGGTTGTTTTTTCGATTTCCTACTCAAACTTAAATCCCAATATGTAAACTACTGGCGCAAAAGAGCTACATACTGAACACATTCCTTCACTTTAAAATTAAATCAAGTTGGTATGGATTTTACAGGAAAGACCTTTAATTAAGTGTTTGTTGAAAGATCGATAGCAAGTTGGGCTGAACATTCGGGTCCATCTGGCTGCCCACATCATCTTGAAAACAGGAAACACTGGTTACATAACAGTTCTTGAACTTTCAAAAATATTTTGAGTGTATAGAAGCACGTGATCAAGTGTGCCTAATCAAGAAATAGCCCAATTTTAGCTTGTGAAGCTCAAAGTCTCGAGAAGATCGGTGTTCAGAGAAGCGTTCGTCAAATCAAATTCAAATGTTTTTACTTTAACAATTAGAAACACGAAAATAACTTATACCAATTATCTTTGCCATCTATGTAAATATGAAATAATTAAAATACATTGGATAGTGCAGGTTTAGTTGGTTTTCTATTATTAGAAATAAAGAATCGAGCTACTAGTACTTGCAGAAAACCCGTGACAGGCCTACGTAGCTTCTTTTCGATTAACTTCAGCCGTAGGTGATGGGTTAGAAAGCAACCTTTACTCGAACCTAAAAGTTGTCAAATAAAGAAATACGGGTGAAGACATCTTCTGTGAGTAGAGACCTTAAACTTTATCTAGTAAGGGTTAAAAACCGGTTTCTGAACATGTAAAAGACTTTGCCATTGCTATTTTACAGCGGTTGTTCTCGCGGAATTTTGACGAGGTGCTTTTAAACAAACTTTGTTCATTGAACGAATAAAGAATTTTAAAAGCTATTTCTATTCTTTATTTACTTCCATTAATCCTTTTGTTTTAAAAAGGTACGCATATTTGGGCTGCTTCGGTTGCGCATATACACAAAAAAAACCACAATGGACAGTTAACAGTAGGATAACCCATTCTTTCTATTTTTAAAGGTAATTTGCTCTGTTGCTGTTGAAATGACCGCGCGGTTGTTCAGTATACAAACTTAGTTTGTTCAAGTGTGGAGCTTAGTAAAAACCCACTTATACTCAGGTGTTTTTAATTTATTACCAGTTCCTTTCCCCGGTGCAGTGATGCTTTTTATATTTTTTCAAATTTCAGATTTTCTAGACCTCGGATGTTTGTTTATCTTTTAAGTTACACCAGTTATCCGTAAATCCAAACTGTGCAAGTGTGCCGTGAACACGCTTCGAGTTGTTCACTCGCGCGTGTATAAAACGATTAATCTTTCAATGAACTGAGTATTGCGCATAAGTAAATCTAAATCCCTCGGTTTTGTGTCTTATAATGATACCTAATGAACTAAATAAACAACTCCAGTTGTTGCCTCAATTAGTATGTGATTTATCTGATTGTCTAGTGTAGTTAAGTTATATTCATCCTAAAATGGGAAAAGTATTACTAATTTTTAAGCTGTTGTTTATATGCCGGAACTCTTTTATTCTTAGTGAGTAATAAAAGACTTAAAACACTTGACTTTCAAGTGGATATTTCTTTTTATAGCAATTCATGGGCACGAAGAGGGGAAAATTGTACTTGGTGCTGATTAGATAATAAATGATCTGCCCCCCATACCGGATAGTGTGAAATGTCCAGTTCACGAAACATCGGCAGATAACTAACTTAACTACTAACTAACTAGTAAATACCTGATTTTCCAACGCCATCTTTGCCTAATACCACAGCCCTTGTAGCTTTGAAGTTTGGTTGATGACTTGTCTTTCTTTTCCGCATGTTGTCGGCGTTGTTTTTAGTTTATTATCAACAGGAAAAAACCATCGAATGGATTCCGTGCTGAAATATCTATGAGACAGAAACGGAAATAAAGCTATTAGCTGTTAGTCGTTTTAAAGTTTAGTGGGAAAATGTTTTCTTGAATACTACAGTGGTCAAATGTTATCAAAAATATCAATAAGAGCAAAATAAGCATAATCTGCAATGTTCCAAAAACAAATTAAACTCCTTTGAAGAAAATATAAACAAGCTTGGCTTGTTTTTCAAGAGTTTGACTTCTTGCATTTTGCTTTACGATAAACGCACGGGTGTGTATTGACTCTCCCAAGCATCGCTAAACGTCTACTAATCTTCAAAATCCAATGTCTATTGTGTGTGCCCTTTTTAAAGTGATGTCTCGTTAGTTCAGTGAACCTTGTGTACTCTTTAAGAGCCACTCGACATTATCTTCTCGGTCGTGATTTTTCACCGTGAACCAACCCTTCATCAAACAAACCCTTACTGCAGCAAAGGTTCACTGCACCAGTTTCAATTTGTGGCAGTGAACTATTTGTTTGCAAGAGTTTTCTCATTATATTAGTCGAGGTCTCATTATAACTAAAATGATATTTCGCATCATAAGAGCCTGACGTTAACCTTATCACTGACTTCTGACCGCAAAACAAAAAATATAAGTACCTCTGTGGACGTATGACTGCCTCTTCAGTACAATGAATGTACAATAGCGAAAATTCTACACATGAAGAGTCGGACGCTTGTAACGTAAATTAAGCAGCTACTTCTATTTTAACTCTTTTATGTCCTCTAAAAACAGCACAGTATAACCTGTCATCTGTGTGAAACAATTCAGCTGTTTCTATTGGCTAAGCTCGCCGACCGAGACAAATGAAACACCTCAAATTGCTCGGGTTAGAATGCTCGAGGATTGTATTTATTTTGTTGTATTATGTTGCGTAAATTTTTTAAGAATGAATAAGTTTAAGACGTTAATCAAATAATTAAGACTTCGGTGTTTAGATTTGGACCATTTGGGATATGGGTTGACTAGAGATGCATTTGATTTCCCATCCCACTATTTGGCCAGTTCAAAACCCATCACTTTATGATAATTCTGGTCTGTTCGTTGAGATCAATGTAACGATTAGAGACTTTGTTGTGAGTGTAACTGTATGGGCTGAATACGTTTCACACCTGAGTTAGCAGACTAAGGGAACCTTCTTGTTATTTATTTAGCTTAGAGATTGTTGGTACGGGAAGACTGAATTGTCATTATAGGCGCGAAATAAGTGCCGCTTCTCCATTATTGACATCTTCAAGTAATTTCGTCAATAACCTTGAGTGGAAAGCGGAAGACTAGAGGAGAAGAAAGACAGAAATTCCGATAAACGCAGCAACATTAGTGATGGTGTTGTGGGATTGTAGATCGCGATTCCTGCTAGTCTGTTCTGACTTGTTAGTGTAGTATTGTTCCACCCGTCTTCTCCTTGCCTTCACTAATCCAATGTTCCTCAAAAATTGTGATTTGAAATTTTGAATTTAACACTTGAATTCCCGTACTAAGTGGCTCACGGGAGTATTAATACGTATAATGAAATAAGACCTTTTTTGCAAGTAGCGACGTGTGCCAGAAGAGGCCGCTTTTCTCTGATACCAGGGAAAAGAGACCACTGCCAGCAGGGAAGTGCCGGTGTTAGTGGTATATAGAGCCTGCATTCCAAGTTGGCAGTTTCAATACCCACATGATGACTAAAAGGTTCGGTTAAAATCAGAGCGGAGAACAGAGAGAATTTTACTGCATACTCACAGGCTGGCATTTCTTGCTTCTTACAATATCGAGACGCATACAGACTTCATCCAAAAGCCGGTACGAATACGAAGAATGTTAACGAGATGATAAAGATATAACATGCTTACGACCGTCGAACGACTAATAATGTGTTCACACACGAGTTTCATTTCTTTTATCAGGAACGCCTGTTATTAGGTCTAATTAGAAAGGATAAAAGAACAAACTTGGCTGTTTTTTTATGACAAATGTAGGCTGTTCTAAGAGATTGTATTATATATTGAGCAAGCGTTGACTGACAGATTGATTCTGCGTAGTGGATTCAAAGAATAAGTTGTATATTTTTGTGCTTAGTTCATAGGACTATGAAAAGATACCATTAATCAATCATTATGAGAAGACTCTGGTAACCATGTTACTAGCGAGTGGAGGTGCGGCCTGAAACACAATTACTTGCCAAATGAATGCATGGCGGATATGTGTAAGTGCTGCAAGGTACGAAAAGCGTCGAAGCGGGAAAAACCGACCCAGCCATTTCCTTTTCCCGTTCTTTTACATCTTCCCGTCTTCTTTTCCTTTTCTTGTTCTCCTCCTCTTCCTTCTTCTTTTCTGGTCTTGATGACTAAACACACAGCCAATCGAGCGACCAGCCTAAAACTGAAGCCCGGGGGTTACTTCCTCATAAGAGGCTAATGGGGATGTGCCGCTGGATGGGGTCGTATTTTCACGACTGGATTGACTACAATGGGGTCGCATTTTCATCAGAGTTACTAGAATAGGGTCGCACATTTTCGGATTTTTTGGGGTAAGACAGTTCTTTATATTTACGGTTAGGAGCGGTACCAGAATGTTTGTACTGTAGCAAAGTAAAGTGTTCTTCATTTAGTTTTAAAAATGGGTCAATTCATAAAAATATAAAGTGACCAAATTGGGATGGCGAAAACTATACATTAGCCCAAAAGTGACTAAGATGGGGTCTATAATTGGTCACAGAATAGACTATAATGGGGTAGGGGCTCTGAGAGGCCAGTGGCACATACCCAGCAAAAATTTACCCAAGGGCGATGAGGCAGTTTATTTTGAGCAGCAAACGACTCAGAAGAATATGTTTCGTTGGAACTTTTGAACGAAACGAGTCATCAATTACCACGTGATTTACTCCAGATCTGGCATGATTGCTCTGCCGCCTGGTGCGCATTATTAAGACATTTTCATCCCCTCTTAGTAAATGAAACACTTTGCATGGCTGGTTTTAAGTTTCAAGTCTTGTTGTGTGTTCGGTTAATACAGTCAACTCTCGCCTTGCGGACACCTCGCTATTACGGGCACACCGCTAATACGGACAGCTGCTGAATCAACCCCCGGTTAAAATTACAGACATTTGACTGAAACAAATCTCGCTATTACGGATTCTCGCTATTACGGACTTACAGACACCTCTCTCAGTCCCGACAGCACAATTTTATTGTTCTAACTCTCCTTATAACGGACATCAATCAGCATCTTTCGACATTTTAGCAGAATTATCTTAGATTATAATTCATTTCTTCCTCTTCCTCTCTTCGTCTCTGTCACTTTGGTTGAAAAGTGAACATTCCGATTCCCGTTTAATATGATCCTTCCATGAAACTACCGTACTTACTTGCAAAAAACAGTCTTGATGTACAAAATGTACAGAAATTGGATTTTCTAGTGCCTTACTTTACGGTTTTTGTGACCTAGAAATTTTTCAGTGACTGTTGCGGTGAATGAAAGGGAGATGCAAGTTGTGTTCTGTTACGATTTATCGTGTTTGTAAATAAAGGCGTGACGCTGTTTATATGCGAAAACTGCACTGCAATTGGTTCTGGAGACAATGTACAATATTAGTAAATCAGTGTAATTCCTCTAATATCAAGAAATTTTTTCTTGCACCTCATTATTACGGAGTGTCGCTATTACGGACACAGATCAAAAACGAAATGATCAAATCTAGCCTAAACGAATTAATGCCTGTTTATCTAAAACTATTTAACACGGTCCTCGACTTAGGAACTATGCCCCAAATGTGGTGTGATGGCCTCATTACACCAATTTTTAAATGTGGTACTAAAAGCGATCCATCAAACTACCGTGGAATTTGTATTTCCAGTTGTATTGGAAAACTATTTTGTTCAATTCTCAATCAGAGACTTCTAAAGCACGTTGACTTAAATAATATACTTCACAAGTCTCAAATTGGTTTTCTAGCAAATAATAGAACAGCAGATCATGTCCTCACACTTGGAACAAGGAGAAAATATATGCGTGTTTTGTTGACTTTAGGAAAGCCTTTGATTCGGTTTGGCATGATGGGCTTCTCTATAAGTTATCTAAGATCAATGTCCAAGGAAAGTTTTATAGTCTAATTAAGAGTCTATACTCGAAGTCTACCTGCTCTGTCAGGATTGGAAATAACAAAACGCGATCTTTTCAATACGAAAGAGGAGTGCGGCAAGGCTGCATTTTAAGCCCTCTGCTCTTTAACTTATACCTTATCGATCTAGCGTTCTCATTTGACAATGTTTTATCAGACCCCTTCGTGTTACCAAATGGCACCAGACTCAACTCTCTCCTTTACGCAGACGACTTGATAATATTATCGCGATCCAAACTTGGTCTACAAAACTGCCTTAACGTACTATCTTCATATTGCAACTCATGGATGCTTAGAATAAATCCTAAGAAAACCAGAATAATGATTTTTCAGCGATGCACACGAAAATGTGAACATAACTTCCGCATAGGCAATGAAGTAATCGACGTTGTCCAAAACTATACTTACTTAGGAACTCGCATTACATCTTCCGGAAATTTTACACTTTCGCTTGAACATCTCCGACAAAAAGCTCTTCACGCGCTCTTCAGCCTCAGGCGGCACACGGATTTGAATAATCTTAAACCCTCACTTGCGTGTAAAATTTTTGACTCTATGATTTCACCAATTCTAATCTACAACAGTGAAGTTTGGGGTGCTTTTGTTAAATCAGATTTTAAGTCCTGGGACAGCTCTGCAATTGAAAAAACTCATTTGCAATTCTGTAAACGTTATTTACAAGTACATAACAAGGCATCCAACATTGCTTGTAGAGCTGAACTCGGTAAATTTCCCATGATCATTGATATAAATAAAAAGATTCTAAATTACTTAGACTATCTGAGAAGTAAAGATGAAGATTCTATAGTTAAACAGGCCTTACAAATTTCAATTGACCTTCATCATAACGGAAAAACTAGCTTTTACTCTAATCTCATGAAAATGGTTGACTACTATGATCTAAACTATGACTTTTCCTGTAATTCATTGAGTGACTCAATAGTTAATAGGTATATCGGCATAATGAAAAATAAGTACGTCTATTACTGGAATCAGACCCTTCAACAATCACAAAAACTCAGTTTTTATTGTACAATCAAAGACGACTATAGCCCATCGCCGTACCTAGGTTTAACAAGAAAAAACCCTTCGAGAAAAGCATTAGTTAGATTTAGAATAAGTAGTCATCAACTTAGAATTGAAACAGGTAGATACGAAAACATTCCTCGCAATGAAAGGATATGTCACTTTTGTACAAGTAACAAAATCGAAGATGAAAATCATTTCTTACTAGATTGTAAGGCTTATTCTCAGATCAGAGACATATTTTTCTCCAAACTAGAAACTAAAATACCTGACTTCAAATCACTTTCACACGATACTTTAATATCTCTTCTTATGAATTCTTCTGATTATTTAATTAACTGTCAATTAGTTTCATTTATCTCGCAATGCTTTGAATTAAGAACCAAATTAATATCAATGAATGAATGAATGAGAACTGTAACGTTTTGTAATGTTTTGCACGTACTAATTAGTTGAATTAGTACTTAAATTTAGACTAATAGCTTTTGCAATACTGTAATTCCTTTATGGTCATGCAAATAAAGCTTTTGGTGTATGTATGTATGACTTTATATAGATTGTTTCCTATTCTTCAGTTGTCACATAGGAACTCGCCACAAGTGTCGATGCATTAACTTAACGCCGAGTTTGTCGAGACACTCAATTTGATAATTTAAACAATTGTAAAATAAATTTTCAGCGCGCATTTTTGCAGCTTACACATTATGTTCACACAGCGACTCATTCCTGCTTCAGTCGGTGAAAGCGCTGAGGTTGACCCATATAATCTAGAGGTTGTCAGTTCAATCCTCGCATGGGTTGGGCCTTCTGATACTCAGGCTATGTAGGGGTCAAAAACATTTCAGGTTTTCTAATTCCTCGCTACCTTTATAAGGACCTGCAGTTCAAAAGGTTTCTTTTTTCTCAAAAGAAGTGGCCATTATCAGAGGAAAGAAACTTGAGGTATAGCCCATGAAGCAATCGTGGATGTTAAAAAACAAGACAGTTTGAGCTTTATAATCCTGATTATATATATCAAAAATTTCTATAACGATTTCAAATAAATTGAGAATTACTAAGATATTCTACCATACAGAAGAATCGTTGGGTCAAAGTTTAATTCAATTTATCCCACTTGTGCTGAAACTTTAGAATTAACATTGCAAGAAATTATTTTAATTTCCGGCTCTCTATTACATTCAACCTTTAGCTTCATCGGTAACATGCCCCCGATACCGAGTAATTTCAGAAGGCTGATTAAATTAAACTCTCTTTTAGGTTTAGTTATTCTGTGAAAAAGAGAGAAGAATGGATTATTCGCCTAATTCTCCCCGAAATTCTTAGAATAAGTGATCCCTGGAGTAGTTTTAAAACTAGCTTGTCCCTTTATGAAGCCTTTCTGGCTATAAGCAGTTCACGTTCAGGCGAGTGACGGTGGAATCGTCTCTTTTTCGTTACCACATTTTAACTTTGAGTTAAAAAAGCAATTGAAAATAATAATTTAAAAAAATGATTACTAACCTATCAATAACAATCTGTTTGGTGACAAAAACTGATAGAAAAAGAATATTGATTAGGCCGAATGAGTTTCGTGTCTATGGCGCGTGTATAAATCCAGCAGATTTGTTTTTCTTAGATAACTGAAAGATCGAGTGTTATAATTGGAATTTTTCAAGTGGCTTACCATCGTAATGTAATTCCCTTGTAGGGTAATTGATTACGCAGGATAAGCGTCATCGGCTAGAATAATTGGTTAAGAGAAAATCTAGAAAGTTCTCCTCGAAAACTGTTGTGAAAAGTTATTTAGTGGTTTTTAATCCACCGTATATAAGATTAAGTTTACGGATTAAATAGTGTTGTGAGAGTTTCAGTTTTCTCTGGTTTACCATCACCTCAATCGATTTGTAAAGCAGTCAGCAACCAACTACTCTGACACAGAATAAACAAATTTACCCCTAAGTTCTTCAGTCAATCACTTTCATAAAAGTTAAACAAACGATTTGCCAAACCATTTGATTTTAATCATACCGATGTAAGAGGGGTCTTAGGACACAACTAATTTAGCCTCTGGCAGGGAAAATGATTCGGCAGCCTTTATTTGAAACTTCAACTGCTCTATTTGTCCCCAGCAGAAATCATTTACGAATTCAACTCTTTCAGTACACAATTTTACAAACAAACCCAACTGTATGTGTAGAGCAAATACTAAGAAATGCGCTTAAATGAGCCAAAAAGGAAACAACAAAAAAAAGAAATAAAGTGTTTAACTTGTTTTGGTCGTCGATCATGATGAACTGCACGATTAAACCATTATTTGTAAGCCGTATACAGCGATAAAGCATGGTTTTAGCTGATCATAGCGCTTATCACATTATAACTATCATCAAATTAAATTGATTGGAACCAGTATAGTTGTTAGGGGTTTAGTCGACGAAAGCCATGGACAACATCGCTTCCTTGGCCTGCGTAAATGCGGCTTTCTTTTAGGAAACACTTAAGTATTATATCTTAATTATAAATATTAGGGCAAAATCAACTTTTCCGGCTTAACATTATCAAAGGCGTGAAGTATCTTTGGAAAAAAAAGAATCTGAGATTTTCGATAAGGTCATGAAGGGTAATATGCATGTCCCAGGTTCTGAGTACGGTGGAACCACTAGTAGGAGACGGTGTGTTTGACGGGCTGAGACAGTTGCAAGGGAGTTTAATTTCCAATAAGAAGATAAACTTTATAAGCTACAAAGAAAAGAATACAACAACAGCTTCCGGCCATGACCCAATAAAAAGGGAAAAATATGCAAAAACTGGGAACTGATCCTATAAGTACAAGTACTATCTCCTTGGAGATATGAGTCATCTATGTACCTGTGCAACTTGTGCCTATTGCAATAGCCGGTTTTGACGAGCAATGTCGCCAGCTATTAAGGCACAAGATGCACGTACAGCTACATTGCTTAATTGGTGCAACATCAATATCCTGAACTATGCTATGTTCATACTATACCGGATTTGAGGGCTTCTGTTCACATATATTTAAAGAGAACGACGATTTTGGCGCGATTTCTATAGCGCGGGAGCCGCGCCGCGCCTCGCCGATTACATAACTGGACAATCACATATCGGATAGGAGTTCACACCATAAAGGATCATAAAGGATAGCTTTTAGCGTCGATCGGCACGAAACGCAATCCAGTATGTTGTGAGATTATATCCTAACATGCCTGCAAACATTATGTGCCAGTGGGCTCCATGCACCATGCAATTTTTTTGTTTCCTTCTTTCTCTCTTTTTTTTTACTTTTTCTTTTTAGTTAGTTAGTTAGTTTGTTTGCTTGCTCTTGTTTGATGTTGTTACTTCCAGATTCACCGATTCCTTGCGCGGAAAATGCGCCGCCTGATTTAACAGCAGTTTTTAAAACAGACGACCCAGTTCCAAAATTCCTTCCAACGTTAAGCCTACTAAGCTACATTACTCTCCCCGGCGCCCTCGACAGCTCATATGTAAGTATGTCTGGGTTACAGATACATTACAGCTGAGTGGCGTTGTTGCCTTGCTTGCTGAGTTTTCTTGAAGGACCTTTCTTGATTACTCTATGATATGCACTACAAACTACTCGACTGAACTGAATTTTTAACCAGACCACCATGGACGGAAAAAAGAGAGTTAGACCCCGTTAATCAAAAGTACACAGACAGACGACCAAGAAAACAGTACCTTAGATGACTTCTGAAAATGGGCGCCGGTCTTTACGGACGGATGAAGAGAAATGTTCCTGCTGTGTCGGTCGTTTCTGCCTCAGCAAACTGAAAAACCTCCAGAGTCTGTACACATAAGAGAGTATACCGTATTCGACCTCCGGCCTAAACCTTCGGTATCAAAGGACGGGAAACTTTATAAGCTGGCTATGAATATCTGGTACAGATGTTTATCAAAGCTATCCTAAAAATAAATTAGCTGCATGCCTTTTGAGTTAAAGAAGACGACCACTGCTCGTTTTACAATGCTGTTTTCTGTTTCACCTAAAATATTATAATAATCTATATTTGTCTGGCATTTTCATAGGTAGACTAGTAAGCTTTTCCATGTGCTTGCTATAGCTTATCCTCCAAGACAGCAAAGAATAACAGCCCACTTAAATTGTCGAATAGCACTAGCACTATGCATTGTATAATTAGCTTGTCAAGTGGAGCTGATAAAAAAGCTGCAAGATTTGGGCCTCAGCTTATTAAGTCAAGAGTATAAACCAGGACCGGATTCTATTAACATTTCTGAACCAAGATGTTCACTTCTAAAAATTTAATGCGATGAGAGGCCATCATTAAAATCGACGACACTGACAAGACCGAGAAAAGTTTGAAAGTTTTTGTTTGTGGTCCGATATCTTGCAAAGCCTTCAGACCAATTGAGTTCAATGCAATCTTGATACCGCCCACTCTCAAGAACCTAATGAGATACAGTCCACAAGATGTTGGAAATAAACAACGAGACATGTTTTTTTAATAACCGCTGCATGCATCCTACTGTCTGCTTGCATGCTTATCGCCCACAACTTATAACTGAGTACAGGTCACGAGGCAAGCCACAGGTGGAAATTATCCCACTGTCCACTCCAAAAGTATTATCGTCATTGTAATCAGAGTGAGTTCTTTAGTTCTAACGGCCTCTAAGCCAGATAACAGGTGCATTTTTTCTACACTAAAGTGGAATTTTTTCCCTTTTATCAACATGTGTCTGACCATGAGTTGGTGAGTCAGTTTCCTTATTCAGGTTTGAGTAATCGCTGCGATTAACAACCTTCTTACAATCATGAGCGTTGATTCTATGAGGAACACATAGCTGAATAGTTTTGATTAGAAGCGGTACCAAATTTATTAAATACATTCGCCGGACGACCTTTTTTATCGACAAGGGCAAACTAGTTTACCTTGATTAGAATTGCACTAGAAATGTTCTTATGTTTGATAATTTACACATTAGCTAGTATCATGATTACGGTTACAAAAATATTTGATTCCTTTCTCGGTAGAGCCCGGGCGATCCCAGAATTTTTGATTCTATAATTCTTTCCTGCCGTAGAAAAACAGAACTTGTCTTTTCATAAAACCACTCTAGCCCCATTTAAGGAGAACCAAGACAGTCTTGGATTCTGGATTCCACGCCGTGGATTCCGGATTCCAGGTACTAGATTCCAGTCCTTGTAAATGGAACTTAGATTCTGGATTTCATTCCGAATTAGTGGGATTCCAGAATCCTTGAGCTGCATATACCGGATTCTAAAGCCCAGGATTATGTGTTACACAAGCAAAAATTTCCCAGATTCCGGAATCCGGATTCCTGGCCCTACATGGGGCGACCACTCAGCCGAACTTACTATCAGCCTCAAAAAGGCCGAACAACTCGACTTCAACTCAACTTCTAGGAAAATCCGGCATCCTGCACTATTTTTTATCGCTTTCCCGAATCCCATTTTTTTTTCTCTCCAAAATACATACGTTAAAAAAGACTAATTGCTGTAGAAGCTAACAAATGTAAGATGCAGATGCGTTTGATATTTTGAATTTACGTGAATTTTAAGGCCATCGCAAAAAAGAAATGCTTTCCGCACCTCAGCATGACGAAGCGGAGGGGAAAAGGAGGAAGAAAGGAAGAGGGAGAGAGGAGGGTTTCATCCCCCTCTCTCCCAACCCCCCACCCCCTCGATGCTTTTTCCTGCATGCTAACTATTCTTTGCGCCGCCCCCACTATCTGAACGCCTAGAAAATAGTGCCGCAGAGACAGGAAATAACGTCACCACTGTCTTGTTCTCGATCGGGAGCAGAGCTGGGGTCACTATACTGTTTCGCATTCTAAAATTTAACTGAACAAATGATTTCTTCAAGATTTTCAATAAATTAAAAGAGCTTGAGCTATTTCAATTGCAAAAATACATGAGCACCAAGTTATTTAAAACTGGTTTGCTAGTACCGTTTGTACCGAGTACTTTCCTGTCATAAGGTTGAAACAAGGGGTCATCTGTCTGTTTGTCTGTTGATTACTTGACAATTTAAATCAGATAATCATTACTAAGATAACTCTATAGTTTGCTTTCATCAAGGACACCGCTGAACGCTCGCCTGTTTGATTTGCATTTGCCGTCAGTAAGACTTCCCGAATTCCCGACAGACAGGAAAAAATTCCCGCATCCCGTGCCCAAATTTTGATGAATCCCGCTTCCCATCAAAATATGTTGCGTTTCCCGAATCCCGCACCGTATTTTGGTCAAATCCCGGATCCCGAAAATACCTTTGCAGACTCTGAAATAAGGTCGACAGTGAGACTTGCGCGGTCTTTATCCTCTTTTTCGCATAGTTAATAACATGCCATTTAATTTGTTCTGAACGGCCAGGTACCGCCATTGTGCCCGACCGAGACCTCTTTAAAAAAATGAATGTGCGCAAGCTTTATGGCCGAATATACCTGCTTCAATGTAGACAGCGATGAAATGGCATCAACAGAATCGATGAAGCAAGAACATCGACACTGAGAAGAAAAACGAGTAGCGATTGAAATGAGCTGCGCTTAGAGACACGGAAAGATCCCTTTTAACTCCAATACAAACTCTTTTTACATTCTCGTAAGCGGGCAATTCCCGTAGGTGACAGCGGACACTTTTTACGTGTACGAGTTAGATTTTAGCTTTATTTTTTAAGCTCTCATAAGCAAACAACTGAAATCTCATGCACCAATGAATCTTGTATTTTAATATATCAACTCAGTCATATCGCTGCTCCTCACAATGAATTTATATTAGTTTTTTCCTAGCTTATTATTATTATTGTTATTATTATTGTTGTTGTTATCACTATTAATATTATTATTTGCGCAAAGAAGATGACGTGCTGTTATGGCAATCTACCCGTGCACGCAGATGGCCACGCGTATATATAACCAACATAGCTACCTGTATCGCACAGGTTACATTAGAACTAGTACACTTCTTGGCTTTTGTTTAACAAGCTGTGGTTTGGTCTCATATTCTTGGAAGTTCTGGCCAATTATCCGACTGACAGATACGAGTTGGGCTGTGATTTGAAGCTTGAGACTTTGCTCGTTAGCTGAATCCTGGTACTTCAAGGGTATGACTATCTGAGTTACGTCATTTCCCGCCATTTCTGCCGATGCTTTCTTGTTTTTTGGAGGAGCCCGGTGTGAGCGCTTGAAGTCTCTGGTCTCTCGTTTAAACTACACTCAACAGCTTAACAACTCCACCATTAATACCTTTGTCAACTCGAGGTGTCGCACACGACTCCCCTTACGAGTTTTTTTATGTGTGTGTTCGTCTGTCACGTGACTTTGGACATTTTTCGCTTGTTATGTTCTGTGTTATCGTTAGCGAGGACATTGTTAGCAACTTTGAAGCCGAACAGTTCGATAAGTTAGCCTTTTTATGGCTTAGACCTTCCTTTTTTCTTTCTCTTTAGGTTTCAGAGCGATTGTTATTGAGAACTCAGGTAGTGGTGCCTGTAATTTTCTTTATCAGAAAACCACCTTCAACCACGAGGTCAACTATGTGCAAGGCTTCGTTTGAGTACAATTTTTTGAGGCGAGATTTGGGGGTTTTCGACGTTCACAAATAAAAAGTTGCAAAAAAAGGAAAAAAAAAGTTCATATGAGTTCCTCGTGATTCGTGCCAGCACGAGGATTTTTTCAGGCTTTTATTCCAAGGACCTATCTCTGTCTGCTCATTTGCTTGCATCAGCACATCGCCCCCTCCCCCCCAACCCCCACCCCCCTTCCCCGAGGCAGGGCTTGTCTGATGTCTGCAGGCAAAAATGTTCTATCGCCGACAAAATTAGTACAGACATTATGCCGTAAAGGGCCTTTCGGACGTTTAACCACTTCCTCTCCATGCAATGTTGTGCCGCTGTTCGAGCTACCTGTAGAAAACAACAAGCACCCCAACTTTGAATGGAGGGGAGTTGGAGGGTTGTGGATTGAAAAAAACTGTTTGAATGCAGAGGTTTACGCAACACTTAAATATAACTGACTTGTTCCTCTTGCCGGATCTCTAGTTAAAGGCAGACGTCACTCAAACCCGGGTAAAATAAAACAAAACTGAATGCAGGGCTAGCACTACGGCAAAGGGCTGATTTCATAGGCCAATGTTAGAGCTAACAAAATTAGCCTTCGTCAGGGTCAGAGCTATACCGGAGTTACCCTCGGATTGAGTACTGTCTCTGCAATGTTGTGGTCGATTGAGAACCAAGTTATACCAATCAAGTCAATCTGTGACACACAAAGATGCCGAAAGTTTAAAGATCATAATCTATTTTATTAAATTCGAAAAGGAAAATTACCTTCATTTATTTGCAGACTAACAGTCGCTTCGAAATGAAAGGAATAAATCAGCCATAGTAAAGGTCTGTATCTCTGTTACAAAAAAGTCGAAACGTTATTTCCGTTAGGCCACTAAAAGATTACTTGTTATAGTCTGCCGTTTTATTAACCTCAACAAAGGATGATTCATCAGTGCCGTAGCCAGACCAAACGGCCAACCGAGGCAGGCGGGAGTTGCTAGGGGGGTTCGGGGGCATGCCCCCCCCCCCCCCCCCCCCCGAGAAATTTTGAACTTTAGTCTCTCGGAAATGCGATTTGCAGCGTTTTCTGGGCCTTTCGGTAATTTTTTTTCGAGTTAATTTAAGTGGAATTTAAAAAGCAATAATCAGAAACAAGCTACATAATCTGGGTGACCGTTAACCTCGCCAATGGTTTTGAACAGTATTTGTTCAAAAAAAATTTGAGTTAACGTACGTAGCCCCTTGAGATCGATGATATGGTAATTTTTTCATAGTATATTGACTGAATTGCTGAATTCTTTGTAATATCATGATGCGTTAAAAATATCCGATGATCGCTTATGTAAAATAAAAATGATCGGCGAAATTCGTCAAAATTTTACCGAGGCGAGTGCCTCGGTTGGCCTCATACTAGCTACGGCGCTGATGATCCGTCAGTAACGAATTATGAATGAAAAGTAATTAAACAAAAGGGTGAGACCGATAGACGACATCTTTAAGCTAAGAAAGACGATCCTTTTCTATGAAAGCGGAAAATTTCATTAACTACAAAAAAAAAAAAATGAAACTTGAATATGGGCTGGAGGTCAACATATTTACTCTGATTATTAAAACATCGCTCTGAAGTTGGTTGGCGTTGGATATTTTGACCCTGATAGAAAAAAAGTTGTTTTTTGTAGGAGCACGGTATGACTGAGAACTTTTTCAGGAGTGAGGATGGAGGAGGGTTGAATTATTGTTTTTAATCAAGAAACAAGGTTTCTTTGGGTACTCCATAGATGCCGTGAAACATTTATCCAAAATAGTTTGAAGCTTTCAATATTTTCAAGGACAAGTACATAGGCAGAAGGATTTGTTTATCAAATTGTAAATGGAAAACAGTGGATTAAACAAGCTAAGGATTGATCGTGATACCGGCGGAGATCGTAACGTATTGCGAACATTAGGCGATAGAGGTTTACGAGAGTTTCGTTTATAAATTCCTTTCTCAGTTGTATATCTTTTGTGAAGTTTCTTGCCATTTTATTTGTACAGACTTTTGCTAATTAATTTGTTTCACGAAAAGGACTGTTAATCAATTGTATTAATTGTTTTTATACATTCAAGCAGCTGTCGACAATAGGTTGTCGAGATATATGAGTTTGATAGATACTGAGCCAGCAGGAACATCAGTGTGTTTCAGTTGTAATACGTATTCGTGTTCAGAAAACGCCTTTATAAAGAGTAAATATTATGCGATTAGAAACAAGTAGGAGACCTTACTTAATTCAAGCATAACAACAGCTGGAGTACCTTGTCTTCCTATGTAAGTCATCTCGGATGTAAAAACGTATAATTATAATTGTTATTAAATGAAAGAGGAAAGGTGAAATTTGACTGTCAAAACTTCTGACCGAGAAAGCTCTATTTGGGGACTAGCTAAGATCATGCAAAAAAAAAATACTCCAGAAGCCCCCAGGAAGGAGTCCAACCAAGATATTGAATAAAGTTAATAGGCGAAGAAACTTTCAAGTGCAAATTACTGTGCATGAATTTGTAAGCTTAATCACCCCTGTTAAGTGCTCAACAAGATGATAAAACTAGTGTACTTGTGCTTGTAAATTAATTTCATAACATAATTAATTTCACAATCGATAGGCTGGAACTTACTCATATTCGAAGGCAAATACCAACAATTGTCCCTCATTCAGCTTGCAGCGTCATAATAATGTTAGCCTTATTGTCCTTATTGCAGCCTTACTCTGTAGACAACAGAATACAAGTGTGTCGCTTTAGACGCACGAGACAGCTCAAGGGGTTTCCGGACTAAATTGAATAATCGCATCTATTTCTTAGTAGTTGATGACAGCCGCGGAAGGGGCCATTATCCGCATCACGCGATTTACGAAGAATTAATCGGAAAATCTATATTAAAAAATATGGAAAAGTGCGCATAGAACTAAGAAACCAAGTCACATTATCAGTGACCTGCAATGGCTCAGGAACGTCAGATCGATCATGCATGATCCAAGAATTTTTATTTTCTCACATTTGTGCCCCATCATCTCACACCTCACGCAGGCTGCAAAACGTCCTGTGCATACCACGTTACATGATTGAGGGTAGACCCTTAATGGGAATTCACATGTTTTGAATAACCCCCTTGTAACTACAAGAAGTTATTTGTGAAGCTGAAATAAAAACAAAAATATGAAGCTAACTGGCACTGATTTATTTTTGTTAGCTGACGGTCGTTGATATAAAGCAGCACTAAAATATCAACCATATGGACACAGTCTAAAGAAAAAGCATTCTAGCTCAAACTGGCTCGGTCCTTGGCGACAAACGTTGGTTAACCAGAGCCTTCCGTTATAATAACGATATCATGATAACCAAAAAAATGCGTATTTGACAAATCTGCATTCGCTTAACGGAATTCGAACAGTTAAAAGGTTCCGGGTGTAGTTAACAATCAAAAAGCTGAATTTGAAGAGAGAATTTTGAAAAAGATACAAAGTACAGGAGGTCATGCACCGACATAAGTCCATTACCCAGTGTGTCAATAACAAAATGCCGGAATCTCACTGATTAAATGTTAGTACAAAGTCCTTATTACATTGCGCCTTGCAGCTTCCAAAGCACAGAAAGCAAAAACATCATAGACTTCAGGAACTGTATCATTTTCTTTAGTTTCAAAGCTCTCATAATCAATAGTGCTTATCAGCTTTTCAAAGTGTAGGGGAAGAAAAAAATATCTGAGTAACTTCTCTTCATGAAAGTCATCGAAACAGTCTGCAACTCGGGAACCGGCAACAATTAAGGCCCTTATTGTCAACTAAAGGCGCGTTTTTTGAACATGTGCAGGTGTTGACGGACCTATAGCTTCAGAGGGGTTCATTGTAGCCTAGCGAGCACTAGCGCATGAAAGGTGCGCGTACCCTGGAGCGAGCACTTCTTTGTGCCCGTTCGACTTTCCCGCCAATTTTGGAATATCAGATAAGTCTTACAAATCAGTCATCAAAAACAGGAGATTAGAAAAAAGTGTTTCTGATATTTTGGTAGCATTTATTTGTTCGATTTCCCGATGTTTTGATGGCATTTACTTCTTCGATTCCCGCTATTCGCACTCACTCCGTCGACGGACCTTTAGTGTCAAACGAATTTCATTTGAGTTTACGTAATTTCCAAACAGATGGCTTTTTTTGAAGAGTTTTTCTGTTTTAAACACTGAACAACAAATGGCATTGGCCATCTTAGGTTTTGAGGGCCGGAATGGTGGTATCAGTATTGCCGATTGGATTGGACAAGTACTCGATCAGTTTAATTTTCCTTCTGCTTTTACTTGATGTTCATCACTTCCAACAATTATCAGTAGAAATCAAATAGATACTGACAATTATTGGTATATTTACAGCTACGGAGAAATGGAATGATATTAGAGAGAGTTTTAGAGTCAACTTTACGGCAAACGAGGATTTTTACCACGTGACCAAGCTTTCCCTTTACTACTGACTGCTTCATTTTTTCTACAAAAACATTCATTGATAGTTTCACGTTAACTTTATCCAGAAGAATTTTTTCGGACTTTTTTTTTATCAGCTCATTTGCTATTTTTGGATCTGACGATTACCGTAAGCGTGACTCTAAATCTCTCTACAAAGCTTTCAATCAACGTTTATACAGAAATATCAAGGAATTTACGTAGCAACTTTTAAAATTTAGGTAGCAACTTTTTGGAATTTTTGGCAATTTGTTGGCAATTTTTTTGGCATTCCAGTGAGCAACTTTCCAGCATTTTACAAGCACAATCGGGAAAGGCCTAGTAACTAGTTCTCCGGCAGAGCCATTCCTATTTTCACTGACGAGTTGAGCAATAGATTTTGCAATAACAAACTGCGGGCATTTTTCTTGTAAGGACGTTATTCCGTCGATCGTTGATCAATAAACAAACTTTTAACCAAAAAGTTTCGGGTGAGTTACATAATGTACGTTCGCTGGATAATTTTTTACATAGATATCAGGACAGAACAACATGGTAAAACATGTTCTCAGTCGTCTTAACTTCAGCTTGGCCTCTTTTTTAAAACTGATTGCCGATGTTCAGGCTAAAATGTGTTCCATTTCTCAGTGCAATAAAAGATGAACATTCGCCTGAGACGTGACGCCGAAACTCTGAAGATATTGGGACCTTTTCACATGAGAGGATTTCTGTTTTAGGACATCGATTTTCAAAGCTCTTCCGGTTATTATGAATAAGTGGTCTAATTTTAACAGAATTTTGAAAATGCTGGCTTACGCAAAACACTTAGTTTGTTGAAAAGCTAGACAGATGCAAGCAAACATCGACAATGAATTATACTGATTATAATTGCTATCCGTAGGGCAGCTGTCTTTAGGATCAAATAATGGCTTTGTTATTACTGAATGTATTCATTTTGTTAAGTTTTTGAAAACAAACGAACGTTATTACTCACATTTCGGATAATGTTTCATTTATTATTCAGTGAACGAGGGTATTAAAAGAAGATACTTCAATCATTTCACCAGTACTGACTGCTTGCAAATATCCCGAGTTGGTGCGGAGAGGGCAAAGCGGAAGCGCTGGAGGCAATAAGCTTTGTACTTTAAATTAGCATGGAGCCGTGTTAAACGTGATATTACGGGTTGAAAACACAAAAAACGAATTTTCCAGATAAAATCAAGTGTCAATAACATTATTTCGCTGGCATGAAAAGTTCAATTTTGTATGAGAAATCGATAACCTACTGCCAGTTATTTAGAGTGTTTATAGATAATTTTTTTAACCATAGGTTCGATGAACGCAAAATGGTTTTTCAATTTCTTTAATCATCAGTCCGTGTGGAAATGAATCTGCCACTCAAAAAAAGCAAAATTTGACGCTGAAATTAAAAAGCCAAAATTAACACCTATAACGATCGGACTGTGTAGATTCAGACTTATTTCAGATCAGTAAACCAATCAAAATTGCATATCATTAAGCAAAAACAATGCGTCCAGCAAATAACAAAAATAATCTTTGCATATTTCTTTGAATTGGCTCGTTAATGATGTCTCCTAAAATTGGCTGATTTAAATGCGAGCTCACCATATTAATCGGGAGGTTGTACGAGATCTACTCTGAAAAACGAGACAAATGTTGCCATTAATAACGTTTCTTTACGTTACCTTAAGTTTTCTAATTACTTCAGATAATCTTTTGCTGATTTTGGCTGTTAAATCGACTCGTTCCCTCCAAAAGGCGGCGAATTTTTCACTGGTTTCTTTAGCAGTGGCTGATTTATTTGTTGGCGTTATTGTGTTGCCCTTGAGAATTGTGGAAGCACAGGCTTTCAGTTGGTCGCGAAGTATATTCTGGTGCCAGTGTTCCTTGAGTCTGACTTTGTTCAGCTTGTCAGCTACGATGCTGAACCTTTTGATTCTAACGATTGAACGTTATTGCGCTATCATCGTACCTCTTTTTTACCAAAGCAAATTCTCCTCGCGGAGAATTTTCTACGCCATAGTAGTAGGTTGGATCGTGGCTGTCATGGTATCATTCCTACCATTTGTAGGCTTAAAGCACAAAACTGCTCAGGAGCGAAGCAATCAGCACAGAATTTGTAGATTCGCAGACACGATGAGCGCGGAATATCTGTCATTTTTTTCTGCCGTTGTTGTTTTATTTCCAACTTTATTTATCAGTTATGCCTACGTTAAAATTTTCCTGGCTGCAAGCAAGCTTAGACGTCGACTGAACTCTCTGCAGATTCCCAGAGAAGGAGAGGAAATTATGTCGGCGTTGAAGGAGTCGAAAACCGCGAAGAACATTGGTGAGTTGTACTTCATGTTTAACCATGCATTTTACCCAAAGGAAAGAATTTCCAGGGCAACGATTCTAGACAGCAACACGGCGATGAAAGTAAAATAGAGTTTTCTACCAACGACACTAAAGGAAACGAAAATTAATTTGGAAGAAAAAGTCTGCTATCTGCTTGAACGCCTGACTTCAAGATGCAATAAATATTATAATAGACTTCTCGGCTCCTGAATTCAATTAATTTTCCGATCTCTTTAATAAGAGATTTTTGATGTCTGGCTTTTCTCTTATTCTTTTTTGGAATTTAACTGAATTATATTCGGTTTAAAACAATTAAACAATTCAAGCCATCAAACCCCGTTCTTAGAGATGTCACTGATCTGTTTTTAAAGTCCTGTAGACTGATAAATTCAGAAACTCGCTTAAACGAAATTTTATTTAATAGGGAGTTGTAAATGAAAAAAAGAAGAGAAAAACCAACGGGTATTAATGCATGCATGCATTTCGCGCCGTATGCGACCATCAGTGTCTAAAATACGTTGCTTGTTTGAAACCTTTTTGTTTTCTAAAAGCATACAACTACACAGCTGGTGATCACAATCTAAATATATTCTTACACTCACATTGACATATTAATAATAATATGAACATCGAGCTATTTTGTCTATTAAAGATACGCAGTCAACCGAAATACTGAGAAAATATCATTTTTGCTGTCTAAGACTGGCCTATGGCAATAGCCCAGTTTTGGTTTATTAAAATTCAGCTCACGCTCTAAAATTATATTATGATTCTGTTACAGTTTCCCTGTGAGGTCTTCTGCCTAATCTATAGGTCAAGGTTGAACTTTTATTATATAATTTGATACTCTTTACTCTGTGCCAAATTCTGGAACCTGATTCGCTGATTGAAGCTGTGTTTTATGATGGCTTTAATAACGCACTTCCGTGCTTTAATGACTTTTTTCCATGTTAGTGACCTCTAGACTTAGATGGCGAAGGAGTTTTTCAGAACTTTGAATTATCTTAGATTTGTATGATCTTTCCGGTGAGAGCAATTTGGTCGCGTTCAGTACTTTCAATAAAGAATAAAGAGGTATTGATTTTGAAATGAAAGGAATTCTAAAGAAACTATACAAATTCAGCTGTTTTTTGGCCCACCATCGTCGTCGTCATCAAAAGCCCCACTGGTACTTGAGGAGACGAACTTAGCACTCCTTGCTGATCACGCTTTTAACAGCATCCAGTTATAATTTTTTTAGATTATAGGATGATGACATTGTAAAAACTATCAAAATGTGTCATAAATGTCTTTGAAGAAGCAGACGGTTTCGGGTGTATAACCATTCTTCGACTCTCTGTAGTAAACTGGCCTGTCATTTTCGGCTTCAGGAAGGACATTTATCTTCTGCACTTTAAGTACTTTATAGGAAAGGACCAGAAAATAACTCGGATTATTGGAAGCTCGTAATTGGTTTTAAGTGTTTAAAAGATGATTTTAATGGTTTTTTCCAAAAACTAAGGCGAATAGATGTGGCTGCTTGGTTCAGCAGACGTTCGTGAGGAAGGAACGCTTGCCGAAGCCTCGCGCCATGTAAACGAATCCCGATAATTGATCCGGGAGATTTTTGTTTGTGGGATCTGGCGTGATCCAGCAAATTTTTGCTGTGGAATCCGGAATCCTGGGATTTGGAATCTGGAATGAGCTCAAGGAATCCGGAATCTTACTAACGATTGGGATCCAGAATCCAAGTTTCATTGACAAAGAATCCAGAATCCATGGTTTGAAATCCAGAATCCAAGACTTTCTTAGATTCCCTTACATTTGGCAGAAGTCCATGATACAGCTGCGCTGATCGCGGCTAGTGCGCTCTGACCATATACATTATAGGCCACGCTGCCGAACCTTTTGTGTCTACAACTTCAAGAAATTTCAATCTCGATGATTTTTACGATGCATCTCTTTGTTTTTTTTCCAGGAATAGTGGTCGGCGTTTTCTATCTGTGCTGGATTCCATTCATGGTAGCAGTCATCCTAAGTGCTTTTTACAAGAATTTGGTAACTCCTGTTGTAGTTCTCGTCATATCTACACTTGTCTATAGCAACTCTGCCATGAATCCAATCCTTTACGGCTATTTAAATCGCGAGTTTCGTTTAGCTTATAAGAGACTGTTTCCGAGGGTTTCTTGGCCGTGCAAGTGGATGGTCCACGTTCATCAAGGAAGATTCCGAAGTTATGATTTGTCAACCTTTTCAGTTGGAGATGGCACTGGTCATTCTCAGGTACATGTTGGAGAAGGAACGGTGCCCTGTGACAGTGCCTTTTAATAGTTGCATGACGTGATAGCCGAAACGTGTCCCTATCGTACGCGTTCTCTTTGCGCGAACTTTAAGTCGCCCTTTCTAATTATATAACATCTTGTTAAAGAGATAGTCATTGCTTTAAACTGCGTGACTGGTTCTTCGTTGATAACCATCGGCTTAACATCACCAAAGTCACAAAGTTAGCATGCACAATCAGTTGGGAGGTATGGACAGTACTATACGCAAGCGCATAGCCGTATCACCCGGGCTGTGGTTTAAGGGCTGTGGTAGCCATGGGCATCTGTTTGGCCATCGTTAAGGCGCAACCGCAAGGAATGGCCGTCAAACCACTGTACAGTCAAATGCGCTTTTAGAGATTCTCACTACCGGGGCGTGTTCAAACGCACTTCCTTAACCGCCAGCTCCACCATGTGGTATACATGTGGTGGCTGTTGGCTGGGAACCTCAAAGCAGTTCTTGGCAGCTAGCTCGAGTTAGGATTGCTTATATCAAAGTCCCTCGTTGCTCTTTTGTTCCATAAGATTTCTGCCAGGGTTGAGAACTATCTACACGCGTGGAATCACTATCAATGGCGCTCGTGCTTTAAAAAACTCAAACAAACCATACCCTTTCTGTATGATTTAAAGTTCAATGTTATTTAGTTATTTTTCGTTTATTTGCGAGTCTTAATAAACCAAAATTTTTTCGCAGGAAGGTGTTAACATCATATTCGCATTTGACGCGTCTGTGTAAAGAAACAGTGCTCTTGAATTTTGATTTTTTTTTTCGTAAAACTATTGGAAACTATCAGTCACTCAAAGTCTCTATACCTTCGGATATGACTGTTCGATTTTACCAACGACTACTTTTGCTAATGTATAAGTATATACCATGCATATTGCGGAAATTAATCTCTGAAATTAGCTGGAAACCAGTTAATTTCCCCAGTTTTGAATCTCAGCATTTTCGTTGCCCCCGCTCGGGAAACCTTCATGACCGTTTCTTAAACAAGCGATATCTCGATAATTTCCCAAGATTTTTCCTAGTTTAAATGCCTTGCGTGAATAACAAACTATACTCTGACTATCAGAATCGAGTAGATCTGGGAACAAGAATGACGTGAGACGAGAGGCCACTGGTTGAACGCTTAGTGGTTTGGGTCACCTGCTGTTACGGGTGAATTCAACGAAATATAAACACACCTCGACATATCAAATAAGAGGCGTTAAGCCCGACCAGGAAATCTGCCTCCTCAGTAAATATGTTGTGGTAGGCTCTTCCATTCCAAGTGTAACAGATTTGATCTTTTGCTTGTCTGCGGAGGTAAGTTATCGTGAATAGCTATAGATCAGAGAGAAGAACAATTGGCGAAGCTTAAGGAAAGATAAGATCACTGCAGATGATTGCTGTTAGCTCATATATGTCAGTCTCGCTTCACGTATCTCACTTATCGCTTCACGTATCTCACGGCCCACTGATTTATATTCAAATAGGAATCACGTTTCATGAATCGAGGAACTGATATCCGCTGACAAAGTATTCCATCTTTGACATAGATGTCACAATTTTTCTAACAGACGAACGTGCCTGTGCATACCATTAACTGTTCACTTATGGAACTCAACAACGATTGGCAGTCTGACGGCTTTAATTATATTTATCTCTTTTTGAATTTATGTCACAAGATACGGGGCTTTCTTGTTTTCTCCTCCGCTTGACACATGTCTTGAACAAATTTGTAAATGTTCTGAGGTGTTAGGTTCTCAATGATTTGAAGTGCAAATTGAAACGATTAATTGCTTAATTTTATGGCAACTTCAAAGATTTGGTTGTTTGATTATTGTTAAACCAAGTTTTGTAAACTACTTTAGGTAAACACTGAAATTTCAAAACACTGTTTAAATGAGTTTATGAATTCGGGGAACTAGTCCAGCAAATAAATCAGTTGCATCGCCCTTGACAATGGTGATATTGATATTGATATTGATTCAGTCGTGTTACTGTGTCATGTTCTAGTACACAGCATTTCCAGGAGAAACCTGATTCTTTCTTTAATTCTGGTTAACGTAGTATATTTACGTGACATGTTTATCGTTTATTAAGCAAAAAGTAGTAATGTGAAAATGGTTCGATGATTTATTGGCAGCTACTTGTTCTTGAGTGATTGGGTCAGGGTATAAGATTTCGTCAATAATCTGGAATTTTTATCCTGATTGTAAAAAAAAAATCAAACAATATTTTTCAGGTCAGGTCGCAAAACGTACACAGTTTTGTACCATAGAGCTGTCGGTATTTTCTTACATAGTTTTACTGTTTATATTGATTTATTGTTAACTTCACTTTCCGTTTGATTTCCTTTCATCGTAATAGAGCGTACGTATATCAAATTTCATTACATTATTGCATTGTATCGCATTTCATTGGATTGCATTGCGCTGCAGTGGCCAGGACTATGTTATTTATCCTTCAATTTTTTTTACATCTGCTATCTCCTTGTATCCTTCTGTTAGATATTGCTCGATAGAAAAGCTTTTTTGAAATAGAACAAAGTGCCAAACGTTCTACGCTGTCACGCAAAATAGTATTATTTTCATTTTCTATCCGGGGGAAGGGGTTACTCCAAATATTAGCCTATGCGAGGAGTTTGAGCCCAGAATTATCTTTTACGGGCTTCAGGTGTATGAAAAGGACGGGCTTTTTCACGAGTTGGAGTATGTGGAAGAGTAGGGAGATTTGTAGTTCTATTTATGACCGTTATTGAAATGTTTCAAACAGATGATACAATGATTTTAAATTACCGGGTATTATATCCTTTCTTAATATGTCTCATTAACTTCATTCTAAGGGTCTAGACAAGAGATGCAGTAAACTTAACTTTTGTGAAAAGGATACCATTTCTCAATATAAGATTTGCCAAAGAGGTACCTAAAGAGGGTATGTAGTCTGGCCCTTACGAAACTTCGTTGACCGCTTTTGCACCCCTAGGTCCTGAGAGTTAATTTAAGCAGGTGCTTCGGGTGTGGCGGAGATGTCAGTTGAATATGCAACCGAACAGTTACGTTTACTTTATCTCCAAAGTATTCCAGTTCAGAACAGTGAGGGTTTCATCTTTTTAAATCGGTGTGGCCATTTTCTCACATTCCTACAAACAGCTTTTTCAAATTGATCTGACCTGCGCCAGTAATTACACTTAATAAAATGTTTTAATGAATTTGTGTTAGGTACTAAACGACTAATCAGGGATATCCGTGGAGCCCAGCATGTTACACTTCGTTCTCAGTCAATTTGAATCATATCAATCTTTAACTCACTGAGAAAGATATGGTCAGTGCTATATATAGCCTCCTGATGTGTTTAAATGTTAAGATATAATGGTATCTTCTCAGTGCGTTTAAAATACTGAAAACTCTGAGTATAGACCGGTGAATCCAAACTAAGGCTGAGGTACCATGCAAGAAAGTATCTTTGGTTTTTATTGAAGATTTGACTGTTAACCATAACCATAAACGTCGACGAATATAATGAACAAACGTTAGATTTGACTGATCGGCCACCAAATTTCGCGCTCTTTCTGACCTTCAAAAAGAGTCTCGTGTTTTGCCCCTAATTTCCCGCTGTGTCTTTATCCCTTAACCAATCACAGACCGTTTCACGATTTACACCTGCTTAACTATTTTAAAAGGTATTAATTGTTGAAAAAACAATTCATTTATGAAATCTATCACAAAAATCCTCCATTCTATTAAGTTACTCAACTGTTGCGTAATACTTAACATAATTTACTATCAATTACTCCTTCAGAGGTTAAAATAATTGAGGTGGGTAGAGTAGCTGCGTTTTTGAAACCCACAAGAGCTAAATTTATCTTTTACGTTATCTAATGTTGCCTCGCCATTGGATCTGAGCTGAAAATTACACCACCTTGTTGAACAAAACAAGCGTATTTCAATTGACAGATAAATCTGTTGCTTGTCATTTAAGTGTGAGTCGATGATTATGTCTTACGCTAAGCGCTGTTCTTAACATAACGCTTTTTGTGGCAATAAGAGAACAACAAGACGCTCAATCTAATTGCGGATAAGGCAGAACTAAAGAAAGTTAACGGATAAAATTGAGATGCTGAAACAAAGATCGAGCAAGTCACGCTGAAAATGTAAGTCTGGAGCAAGTTGTAACATGTTGATTTTCTTGGGTGGGGCTCTTGGAGTTGATTCACAATAGCATTTTTAATTGTAAGTTAGTATTGACAGTCAAGACGTGGTTAAAAATATCATGCACCGGCATTTATGTATCCCAAATCACTACTGTGATTTAATGTAATTTCCAGTAACTAAAACGTTGCGTTTCTTTCCATGTCTGGGAGAAAAATAGTGTTAATCCTAGATAATAGTTCTTCATTTGCGCCTTTAGCTGCTGCGACAAACATCGGTAGAATATTTAATTTTCACAATGTCAGTTCGCAGTCTGGAAAGCGGTTGATTTGCGACTGCTGCAGAATACAGGAGAACGAACCGGCGAAGGGAAAAAACGTAACATTTACATGTCTCAAGAGAACTGTTACTTATTTTATTTCAACTGAAATGTGTGAAAATAACAGGCCACTATTGAGTGTCGAAATTAGAAATTCGCTGTGATCATTGTCCACTGTGATGGTATTTATTCTCCACTACTGATGACTGAACATAGAAGCGCAATACAGCTGGTTATCTATTTTAAGCAGGAACTAAGTGCTGATTTAAGAGGAACTTAAAGCTGAGGAGATTTGGAAATCTTATTGGCTCTCGCAAGTCTACATTTCTTGATGGCTACCCTAGAATCGTATTTATGAGGGGTCGACCTGTTATAAGAGTGGGGCGCTCTTGGGGGAGGTACTTGGGTTAGTTTTTGTTGGGTATATGCTGCTGGCCTCTCAGAGCCCCTACCCTATTATAGTCTATTCTGTGGCCAGTTATATAGACCCCATCTTAGGCACTATTGGGAAATATGTAATTTTCGCGATCCCAACTTAGTCACTTTCTATTTAAGCCATATACCTTATACTGAATGAAGAACACTTTACTTTTTACCTATACAGTACAAAAATTCTGGTACGTTTGCTAGCCGTAAATATGAAGAACTTTCTTACCACAAAAATAACAAAATGTGCGACCCCATTCTAGAAACACTATTGAAAATGCGACCCCATTATAGTCAATCCAGTCGTGAAAATGCGACCCCATCCAGCGGCACATCAAGTACCTACCCAATAGCCTCTTATAGGGAAGTACCCCTCCCTGGGGGGTGCGCTGCACCCCGGCTCTGGTGCAAATGGGTAGATCCGGCATTTAATTTTCTGTGCTCTAAGTAAAATGATTTGGCCAGAGAAGTGTGCAGACTCAAGGAGGCCCATGTCTTGTTTTCTTTTTTTTCTATACTTGTGTAATAAAAACTGATCATGTAATATATATCATTTTTGTACTATCTTAACCAGATGATTTGACAGAACACTCATCTCCCTGCATGAGCTTGGCGGCATCAGTTGCGCGATCATTGTGAAAGTTCGTTTCAACGGTCGAGCCGATGAGATTTTATAACTTTTCTTATCCTCTGATCTCCTCGTCTTACATTATTAGCCATTAGAAAAATCACGGCAATGATCAAGCATCACATCAACGCATGTGAATCACTGAGTGACTTCTATAGCTAACCCCCTAACCATCTGCATTGGAGTAATAAAATGAAGCCACACCAAGGAGAAAAGCAGGCGGAGAAGGCTTCCAAAATAAAACTTGGCAAAGGTGAGTTTTTGGTTAAAAAAAAAAAACGAACATCAATATGTCAAGGAAGAATGTTATTTGTGTCAACAATATATTTTCGTTGTCTCTTTCCGTACTTGGTCAACCGACTTGTTTCAACCTATAACTAAGTAATTCCTCTGTTTCAAGGAGTTTCAGGAGCAAATAATTTCCATGGTCCTAAGGGAATGTGCTTTAATAAAACAAGCACGTGCATTCCCGATTTTGCTTTTTGTTTTTGTTTTAAAAAAACTGGATTGTTTTTTTCTCCATTTTCAGAAAAATTCTCACCCACGCGGGGCGTTGCACTTTAGAATCGCTTTCAGCTGTCCACATGTACCCTTGTCTCCTTGAACGCGGAAATTTTTTTACCCTGATTGGCCTTCGTAAATAACTTCTTAATATAATAGGGATACAGTTCGGTGGAAAAAATTTGTTCCACACTTTTATTAACTGGTCTAACACCCGAGTTCGTGATTGTTGACGTCTGATTATTTTGACTTAGCCATAAGATGCGGATATTTTCTTCAAAGAAAGCTGCCAGAAAATTTAAAAAGTCGTCGAGAAGCTACTGTATTTTTTTAATTTTTCTTTAACAAAGTTACCAAAAAGTTTCCGAAACGTTGCGGTCTGTTTTTTAAAAATTAAGCTGATGGTCTAAAACTTTCCCTAAACTGATACTTGGGATCAATTTTGCCCAAACAACATTTCCGACCACAATTAGGATTTTATGGGACAAAATTGGACCAATCTTAGTCGGGGGCACTTTCCGGTGATGACCGACTGCCATTTGCAGCTATCACGGGCTATGTTTAATTATCTCACCGTCTGAAATAAGGAAAGTGAAAAATTAATTTCAGTATTTTGTTATTTACATAAAGATTCTGGACGGGTGAAAGTCTTCGTTCGAGTCCGACCCCCACGACCTCAAGAAACCAGCCGCAAAGAACCGATAGCTGTGAATGTTCACGAGCTTTCTTCTCAGGTAAGGTTAAAATGCTCCCTTTTAGGATTGTAACACCCACTTATTTGTGGTATTGTTTTTGTGGGGTAGGGGGAGAGAGACGTTTGTTGCTGGCCCCAGTCCCTAGGTGGTCATGTCAGCAGAGAAGGACCTTGTGATGAGATGAATTGTAGATCAACGTTCCATCTTCAGGGCGGAAAAACGTAATGAGCATGCGTGAACTTTTTTGCCCAGATTCCCTGGCCGGGTTTGAAAAAATGGCGGGATTTCAAAAAATTTTTTGCCATGATAATAAATCTCCAGTTTCCACTCTTATCCAGGAAAGAACAAGCAATTTGTCTTCAAAAGTTGCAAGCTGTCGTTATAACCTTCTCATGACTTAATTTTCTCGAAGAATACCTCATAGTAAAACGGACTTTAACGATATTAATTTCCTTGCGTCGGCTGGAAATGTGCATGCGTAGGTCCGCTTTTTTTCGAGATGCATTCACAAAATGTGTTCATATAAGGAAGTTCCTGGATATATAAGGTCATGAGCCCCACTGTGGACACAAAAACAAAATATCTTTGTACACTGATTTGCCCAAAAAAAATAACGCATGCCCACAATGTGTTTGAAGTCGCTGAACTTTGTCGCATTCAAGCTGATATTTTAAACCCACGCTCGATCGGACACTTGTAGCTTTGCAGATCACTGAAATAGAACAAAATCCTCTACGTCAAGTTTTGGCGTCGACATCCGGGCAGAAAAAGAGTCAATCTTTATCTAGTAAAATCTTCCCCAAAATCGGTTTCAAAGCAACTATAGTTTATTTTAAAACTTGATCGTTTCGCGTACTAAGAGATAAATATAAATTATCCTTTGTGTTGTCAAGTTGAACATGCATAACATCTGTCAAAAACCTACGCGTAAGTAGGATTTCCTTCAAACAAAGTTAAAATTACATTATTGTAAAAACTTCTTGCTGACAATGAAGAAATGAATTTTTTGTACGAAAACAACCTACCTAAAGATCTTAAAAGCAAAAGATCAGTTGCAGTGAGCTTCGCAGCTAAACGATGATTCACCATATAGCTATTTTCCTCGCTTTAATAACTCAATGAATAACTGGTCCATGTGAGGGTCTTCATCCAAGCAAACTCAGCCAATCGTTACAAAATAATCAGAAAACTGCACATATTAGCGTATCTGTTTTGCTCGCCTCAGACAAATCCAGCTCCAGCAATTGTTACGGGCAGAGTCAATTGTTTTAAAGTCACTGCCGGCAGTTGTCCTCTACTTCATATCGAGTGAAAAGGAAAATTTTTGTACAGAAAGTCATTTCTTTTAAAGAACAGAAACTTTCACAGTGCACTGGAAAACAAAACTACGTAATTAAAAGTGAAGAAAACTCTGACTACTGGTACTTGAGGAACAGAAAAATGATCGAAGTAGTCTTTTCTTCGAGAGTAAGTTTACTGGCCTTCTATTTCCGAGAAAGTTTTACGGCGCACAAAATGGTTCTTTGACTGAAGAGAAGGATAAAGCTGGTTCTGCAAAGGGAAGAAATCTGGGCATGTGAAAAAGTATTTACTCATAAAAAAAAAGCGGGTTTTAATTCAGCCCGGCGAAAGAAGGCGAAATCAACTCACAAATAAATCGAATGAACAATGAGAAAAATACTCGCCTATTTGGAAATGTTCAAAACTCTTTATTCCACCTCAGACTGACGGGATAATCCGTTTTTCCTTTAACATTGGTTGTTCCGATTCCAAAGTAATTTTCAACACACATAAAAGCCCGCCTTGAGCCTGCGATCAGGGATGCGCAGAAGCTTGCGCAGAACGTTTTTCCGCTCTGAACGTCCCATTACTTTTGTGAACGTAGTGTTGCCTTGCAATTTTATCGCTTTAAATGGCTGTTAATAATCACGATACAAAAGAAAATGGACCAAAGTCACTGCCGGTTGTGTACATCACAAGAAAAGAGTCCTTCTGTGCGAGCCATAGACTACATAGTTCGAAATTGAGCGACGAAGAGAATCGATTAATTTTCGGAAAATGTAACAACAAGAATGGACATGGCCACAACTATATCGTAAAAGTCACTCTCCGTGGGCCTGTTGATCCAGTTACTGGTATGGTTATGAATCTAACAGACTTGAAAAAGCACATTCAGAGCGTTTTAGATCCTTTGGATCATAAACATTTGGATCTTGATGTCCCCTACTTTAAAGATGTTTGTTCAACTGCTGAAAATATCGCTGTTTACATTTGGAATTGTTTGTCAAAGCTGTTGCCGGAAGGATTACTTTATGATGTCAAAATTAAAGAAACTGGGAACAATTCTTCTTATTACAGGGGAGAGAGAGAATGAACTAAAAAAAAGTGACTTAATGCAAATGATCTTGGTGATGTAATGATGTAGGAGTTGTTGAGTTGCTTGTTAGTGAACTTATGCAACTGGCTCAGTTATTCAAAAGGTCGACAACGTTATCCAGTGGATAGCACAATTGGTTTCCCCGATACTTATGTGCTGGATAGTGATTTGTTTGCTGGATAACGCTATCCAACATGTGAACAACTGGGGCCAGGACGGGAGGGGAGAGAAGGTAGCATTAAACCTTGTGTGACAAGCATGATACTATACTTCTGCCAGACTTCACCCTCCTTTCAACAGATCTTTTCGTAAAAGATCAGAACACAGTAAAGTTAAGTGAAAATCACATTTGTCACACAAAAACATTCTGCCATCCTCTTCATCCTGCTAATGCTGTTGCGTAAACTCACTATTATCAGAACATAAAATGGTTAACCGCAGTTATTATTGAATGCTGATGTTGCCAGTTGAAAGAGTTGATAATATAGTTGCAAGAGATGGCAGAATCACTTTAAATAACTCTTTTAAGATAGCTATTTTTCCCATTAAGGTGCTCAGATAAACTATCTGTGTCTAATTTGAGTGCCACAGGGTCATCAGTTTCACTGCTGTCACGTGCTCCCCTCTTAAAATTAAGTCTATTGATTGATTTAAATTTCTTAATTTTTTTCCATCAAACATGCATTAAAAAAGTTGAGCTCAAGGCAGTGGAAAAATTTCTCCTTCCTGGTGGAAAAATTATGAGAAAAATATGATTCGGCCCAAAAATCCTATACTCAAAATCCTTGCACCTGTTGGATAAAAATCTTTTGCCTTTGACTGCCCCCCAAAAAAATTGGCAAATATTTATTTGTGGATACTTAGAACATTTTCAGTAAATAAGTATGATACACATGGAGTGTGATTGTTTCAGTATAATCCAGTATCTAAAGAAAAAGCTTTATGAGACAAATGTCGTATTTCCCATGTCATGTGAGTGTGGGTCACAATATGGTTCATTGACCTTTAACACTTGGTTGCCACGCACAGCGTCCAGTACAATACTCACTGACTTCCAATGTGAACACACCTTTTGTCAAGTGCTCATACCAGAAATCAGTTATTAGATCTCTGTTTGTATACAGTTTACTACTGTTAAGTCCCTAACAGTATCATGAAGCACTCTCATTTTGTGCTCATGCCCAGGCAAAAGTGGTTAAGCAACAAATGTGAACATAATTCAGAGCCATCTGACAGTAAAATAGAAAATAGAGTGAGTAAGGCTAACAATTTATATTATGAGATAATTGAAACTTCCAATATTTTGGATTTGTTACAAAGTAATAGTTTGCCATAATGATATTCTACCGGAGGGCAACTTAAATGTCAAAGGTGTGTTAACGTAATTAATTCTACTAAACTACTTGGTAAACAGACTAAAAAGCAGGTCTAATTCTCTAGAGGCTTAAAGTCTTTTGTTAATAAGGGCTTGAAATTCTTGATGTAGAAAGCCTTAAGGAATGCTAACTGTGGCCTATCTCATAGTTGTTGTGGACTGCATTAAAAATGTGGTCTTTGAAATATCAAAGTGTGAAAATTGCCTAAAATTGCAAAAACAACATAAGTTTTATGGTGTGAGCTGTTGAAAAAATAACTGGCATGGTCTAATCTGAGACTGTATTGCATTTATTAACACTCCCTACGGTATAACAGGGACTACCACACCTGTGCAATTACAGTGGAACCTCTCCGTTGGGACACCTCTAATCAAGGGACACCTCCATTCAAGGGGCACAAAATTTGTTCCCGGAAAAATGTTCACATAATCTTTGTATTTGTAATCTCTATTGAAGGGGAACCTCTATTCAGCAGAAAGGGACATTTTTTGTGGGTCCTGAAAAACAGGTTTAACCTCCATTCAGGGGACACCTTAGCACTTAAAAAGTGACTGGCCACAAAAATCATTAATAAGTTTTAGCATACACTAGTCACAATGGCGACAGCTTTCAAAGCATGCTGTATCTCATGATGTACTGCACTTGTGGAAATTCAAAACACATCATCGCAGATATAACTTAATCATGATTTTTTATACCTTATCTATCTGCTTGAAATAATGACTGCAGCAGATTCCAATAAAGAATAAGGAAAATATTTTATTCGTTGGTTAATTATTAACAATCCCCAGACCAACATCCATGAAGGGACACCTCTATTTCATTGAACACTTGCCTTGGTCCTGAGGGTGTCCCTTGAATGGAGGATCTACTGTACTTTTAAAATAACTATAATATTTTTTTTAGCTGTAAAAGGGGGGTTATATTAATCAAGCTTCAAACATGGCCAATTAATAATTAACCGGCTTGTCATTTTTCTTAAAATGAAATCGGTCACCGGTAGATCATTCAATCATAAACTTTCGAGAGTTTACATTTTGAGCTCTTTGGAGAGGAATAGAGGGTACAAAATCACTAAATCTCCCTTCATCAGAAGCAGTCAGAGGTTCCCCTTATCAATCCCAGGGTAGGTGTAGCTCAGTCTTTTTACAATTTCTTTTCTTAGCTTAGTGTTGGATTCTCTTTGGTACCCATGTTGGAGGAAAAAATATTCGGACTCAACAGAGATAAACACGGTAACACGCCATGCAATTCGAACCTTTCGAAACCGGTAACATCCGGGGAATTACTATGAGATATGAGGTCACTCCTAACAAAACACTTGTATCTCTCTTCAGTTACCGTTTAGAACAACTCAGCTACCCATGAAAAATGATGTTTTGTTTTTGTTGCATTTTTAGATCCATGTTTCAGACCCCAAACACAGCTGGGAAAAGACTTTCAATTTCGATCACGTGTTTCCAAAAGAGTCTACGAATCCCGAGGTATGGATTCAGAAATATTTCAATGTATTGATAATTTATCCTAATAAAGCACATCTTTGATCTTAGCTAGCATGTGCGGCGCTCATTTGCGAACAACACTTTTTCTTATTACAGGTGTGTAGCACTATCAGTAGACCGCTGGTCAATGCCGCTCTAAATGGCTTTAACGGAACTCTAATGGCATACGGACAAACTGGATCAGGTCTGAGATCCTTTTTACTAGGCACTTAAATCTGCAATACAAACTGATTGCTCCAGCGGTGTAAATTTCCTTCCTCGAGTAATTAGCACATCTCCTTCTCCCTCTTCGTCTTTCCCATTCGGAGTATGCTGACTTTAAGGTGGGGTCTGAATACTTAGAAAAGATGAAAACTATTTTTATTTTAATAATTGGCCATTTCCGGTTTACCCCAAGCCTTATTTCAAAGCGAGGCTAGGTGCCAAGCCATTTACTTGAAAATTGATCTTTTATTGTCATAAAACTCATTTTCACTAGCTTGAGATACGTTTTGCGCTTACATTTATCTGAAAGTGATAGTTTTTGGAACTCGGAAATGGAGTATTCATTCAAATCTCGCTTACGACTATCTCTTACCGGGAGGAGACTCTCGTATAAAAGTGGCAGGGATCCTTGTCAGAAAACTAGAATAAAACCCTCAAAAGGAGACCAATCTGGTTGTGGCTTAAGCTTAATGAGGCTATTTTAGCATGGCATGATGACGGCATTTTTTTTAATTAAGTTATTTCTCTACGCAAAACCGCGAGACGGCGAGCATTCCGTCATTTCCATAATAGAGGGTCCCCCCATCCCCCCTCCACATGGTCTGTCACCAGGCTGACAGACACCTTGATAACACGAGGGCTTAGATTTGGTTTTTGCCGTTCAGTCTTTTTCTTTCGCCCTGTATTAGCTAACGAAACATCTTTCGGGCACGTATTTTTTGTAGTGACACCGACTGTCCTAGCAATGCCCGTTAGCCTTAGAGAGAGTTGAATTTATTGTTTCTGGAAGTGTATTTATTCGTTCGTTGAGTTAAAACTTCTCGTGTCCGACTTATAATCCAGGAAAGAATTTCAAGGGTGCAAAATTTAACTGGTAATTGCCCCACCCCCCACCCCGAACTCCCCCTTTTGACAATGATTTGAGGCACCTAAATCCACCCGTAACATTTCCTCTAACCTTCAAACGAAGATAATTTTTTTCCGCTTTCCATGATCACAACTGCCTTTCACTACTAGGTAAGACACATACGCTGATGGCACCAGACGGCATCACAGCAGGAGTTATTGAAAGATGTTTCAAAAGAATTACACAGGATGAACGCCATGACTACAAGGTACAACCATGTGTTCTTGCTTCTTCCAAAAGCTTCGCTCCTTGGTTGTGCATGCAATTTGTGTGAATTGCATTGTTACTGACTGGAAACTTAGAAGAAAACCTTTTTATCGATCAAACCGCGCTTTTAAGACGTACCGTGCGTATATGATTTTGGAAGAGTATATATGCTTTTAGCACATTTTAGGAATGGAGCTAGTGAATAATCATAAGTATGAATCTGAATCGTCGTCAACAGTTAGCGACACCGTACAAACGACTTATTGACGAAATCAAGCAAAACTAACTACGAGAGCACGACTGGACAACTGACAATTTGACTGTGACAATAGACGGATCAAAGGGTACTAATTACATAACGAGTCTTCATAGCCAATAACATCACGGCTTAACTGACAGATGACCAATAATATCGCGACGTAATTGACCAATCAGGTCAATAACCAGAGTATAATACCATCAACTGACGTGATACAACTCACTTTCACTCTGAAGAAGAATATACCGCACAGGTTGTCGAAACGTCAGTCACTGTCAACAACAACAGTCCTATACAGGACTACGTTCACCCGGACGATCAAACTCAACCTACTTTTGAATAAGTATTGATCGTTTTGAACCAGAGCCCAGATGAGTACTTGAATATATGTCATAAACGCCCTTCACCTAAACAATTAAGTTTACTCGTAACCAATCCATGTATGTTGTAAATAAATAAAATATATAAAATTTAAAACAAAAAATGTGGTCCATCCACTTAGCGGTTCTTCGTTTTCCGTTCCTGGTCGAATTGGAATTTGAAAATTTTGTTTTCTGGGGAGAGGGGAAAATGAGAGTCCCCGGAACCAACAACACACTATAAAACCCATAAAAGACGTCGACGCAGGGATTCGAACCCGGGCAACATTGTTGGGAGGCCTGTGCTCTCTCGGCCCTTGCCATCCTTGCTCCTCTAACAAAGAGGTTCATTAAGGATTGTGCCTATATGGGGAAAACCATCTGTATCAATGTTTCTTTCCAGGTGACTATGTCATATTTACAAATCTACCAAGAGAAGATTTACGACTTACTTAACTCTACTAGCAAAATTGAGTTAAGTCTCAGAGAACACCCTGTAAAAGGTGAGGAAATTTGTTTTACCTATACTTGGGTTTTTGTGCAGGTGAAGCTATCATTAGGGGTTACTAAACTACGGGATAATAAAATGAAAGATTATAGGGATACGGGATACTTGGGCAAAAGCTTAATGTACGGCGTACGGGAGAAGCACGGAGCTTACGGCGTACGGAGAACAAAAATCGACATGTTGCGGTTGCGTAATGGTGCGCCCTTCGTGTTCGCGTCCTTTAAGATAGATTCAGAAAAACAGAGAAACAAATTTAAAAACTGTTAAGTGATAATTGTTGAGGTCTTTATAGGTTACTAAATCTCATATAACGGAATCCTCATATAACTAACTATTAAGGCTACAGTTAGTGAAACGTTTTCCTAAATTCTGTCACTTTGAATGGCTACTCCTTTTTAATCCCCGCTTTTCGTTAATCCGAAGGTGTTTATGTAGAAAACCTTTCTGAGTTCGTTGTCCGAAGTCCTTCAGAAGTGTCCAGTCTTTTGGCAGTGGGAAAGAAAAGGCTTATTTTTGCTGAAACCAAAATGAACAGAAATTCGAGCAGGTAAGAAATGGCCTGTTTTAAATGAGATTATTTCAGTTAAAGTTTACCGTGTTGGCTAAACAAAAACGAGAAAACAAGAGTTTGAAGTCTTCTGCTATAGCCGCATTGGGGGTGGTTGAGTCAATGGACTTTTACTTAAACGTTTGAGTGCCTGTTAGATCTTGCATCACCTTAAATTCCTAGCAACCCATGCTGGCTTTGTTTTCCTTCCGTTGCTTTCTCGCCCAGTTGTTAAAAAGGTGGATAGCGCTATGCAATGGATAAATCTCTATCCAGTGGATAACGCAATTGGTTTCCCTAATACTTATCCGCTGGGTAGCGATTTATCCGGTGGATAGCGCTATTCAGGTTTTGAACATCCGGGGCCTGTACTATAAAATTTGCTGATTTTACTAAAGTGCTGCCCTCTTGACGCGACTAGAGCAAAGTTTGGGCCGATGATATTTTTTTGTTGTCATTGTTTATGCTCAGATCTCACTCCGTCTGTCAATTGACTATTGAGAGGACTCTAAACAAAAACAAACTGGCAGAAACAGAACAACTCAACAAAGCTGGTAAGGATCTATTCAGTCTATTAGTACTTCTGTGTTGAATTCACGATCTGTAAAATCCACTTCTATTGCAAACAAGCCTGATAAGTAGGTACTGTGGTGATATAGACGTTAATCAGAGCCATTGTCAGGCAGGTTCAGCTTTGGAAGGAATGAAACCCTACGGTTGCAAGAAAGTTAACTCTCACATGAATCAAAGATAGAAAGCAATTTTTCAGTTAATCAGGCTTTCCTGCTTATCATCAGTTGACCAACTTTAACTTTGTGCTTTAGCCTCAGTTCAGGCGGCGCGAGATCTCAAAGAAGGACAAGCAATTGGAGGTGACACAAAAACAGAGGTAAAAACATCATGAAAAGAAGATGTGGAAAAAAAAAACAAACACCTGAGCCCAAGAAAATTTTTCATATATAATTGTCAGTCTCTTTGTATCATTCATATATAATGGTCTCTTTGTATCTCTTCTTCAAAAGAGTTTCACCGTCATGAGCTTAAAGAAATTTTCAAGAATTCTCACGTAAACGGCTTTAGAACAGGACTATAAGGGCTCTTAAACGAGGTATTGATGTTGGCCCATTTAAATTTCTAGAACGCGCGGAGGCCGGCCCTCATTTTGAATGCATTTTTTGCTGAAACGGGATCCAGATTTGAAGACGCATTTTTTTCTAATTTGAACTTCTAAGCGGCAAATATCCTGCCAAGACCTAACAAAGTACACAAGCCGGAATCGGAATCTAAAGCTTTCCCTTTTTTTTCAGTTAATCATGCGTCATGGTAAGGTAGACAAGCCCATATGACAGAGAGAGATGTACTCAAAAGAAAATTATAAACGAGACGACATCGGAGAAAATTTCTTTTTCATATATAGCTTATTCAATTGAGGTTGCTTTGGGCATTCTCTATTTTTCAATTGCCCATAATACACTCTGTTTGCCCCCCAAATTCTGCATAAACCATTGTTTTTAAATGCTCCTGGGAGTATTGCATTTTCCCAAGAGCATTTTAAGACAATAAGTTATGCAAAATTTGGGGGGCAAACAGAGTGTATTATGGGCAATTGGAAAATAGTCAATTGAGAATTGCGCATGAGGAATCTTTTGTTTGCTGGTCACTCAAGCAAATCATTGTAGTGGGTTTCATGTACGCAAATACCCAATACTCAATTCTCGATCTCCAATAATGGCCAAAGCAACGTTTCAGTGAATCGTCTATATACCCGTTTAATTTTAGCCCAAACTCAGTTCTTCAGAGCTTAAAAGAACAAACCTCAGCATTGTTACCAAAGCGACAGCCTTGTTGATGCCTCTATACCGGCAACGGGCCTGTCACTTGTTGCACATAAAGAATACTTTGATTCTGTTTTAATCGTCGTTTCTGTTTCACTTTCAACAGGTTTCAGAAAATGATTCAAGATATGACGTCAGTGAGGAGGTAGTATAGCATTTGAGGACACTGTTTTGAAACACCCTTTGTTCTGAGGGATACTCAGGCAAATAATTCTACCTTAGCTGATAAGAAATCACCTGATTTCCATATACTTGGATTTACAGATGAAAGTAACAATACCCAATATTCATGTTTCAACTACAATGTTTTTAGCCTTGTGATGATGTTGGGGTTATTGAACTTTTGTTACACCATTACACCTGTTAAATGTTATCCTTATTATTAAATGGTGTCTTTTTAAAACTATTTTTGCATTTCAGGGCACTTCTACAGAGGATAACTCTTTGGCAAAAATGGTATCGTTTAACGATGATGTGCTCATTCGAGGACGGATATATCTGTGAGTATTATCTTGAGTTTAAAGCGCGTTACTTTTAGTCATAGTCGGAAACAATTTGATATTTTAAGGAACGTGGGACACTTCTTATTCCATTTGTAAGAGTTTCAAACATTGAAATTGTGAGAAGAACCATACATTTAGATTTAGTAGATGTTGAAATCTTATAATTAACTGTACCTGCCAAAGTAGCCTGAGTTTCATCCGACTACTCTGTTCGCTAAGTACCAAAAAGGTTTCAGTAGAAAGATAGCATCCTGGGCTGATTCCTTCCATAAAAAGAGACAGAAACGCTGGCAAATTTTTGGATTTAATATGAATTTTAGCTTTTTTGTAACATCTGCATAATAAAGTAATTATTTTCAGTTGACAAAAAGCAAGGGAAAAACAAGAAACACTACTTTTAATGCTCAAATTAATCGACAGGTGTGATTTGGCGGGCAGTGAGCGACTCAAGAAAACGCATGCAGAAGGAGAAAGGCTCAGCGAAGCACAGCACATCAATTCATCTCTGCTAGAATTAGGGTGAGACATTTTTCAGTTTTGATCGATTCTCGTCGTCGTCAAACAGTCTTGCAAGAACAACATTAAAGGATCGAATGCACCAAACCTCGATAGTAACACTAGTGTATAATTCTTTTCTAAGGAATGTGATCCAAGCGTTAGCTGAAGGAAAGAAGACTCATGTTCCATTTCGGAATTCCACACTCACAAGGTTGCTTCAAGAAAGTCTGGGCGGAAACTGCAAAACAAGTCTCGTGGTAAGATTTTGGAATTCTGCAGGCTTACAGTGTCACCTGTCTATCATTTAAGCATTCTTTTTTGATATAAATCGAAAGTAGAACTTTTGTATCATTAAATATACTGATACGTTGTCATTGTTTCAGGTTTGTGTTTCGCCAACTATGTGTGATGTGAGTGAGACGAAAAGCGCGTTATTTTTTGGTTCCCGAGCCATGAAAATAACCAACACTGCGTACATCAATGTCGAGGTGAGAGGCCACTAATTTCCTTTAACCTGAGCATTACTTCTTTTTTAGATGTTAGATGATTCCTTATGTGAGATGACGTTCATTGTATTACACCCAATTTTTGTGAATTGCAATGAGGGTTACCCCAAATTCGGCTGTTACCTAGAAATCCTCGTTTCCCACCGTTTCAGATCAAACCATCTAGTGAGTATTATGAGTTGTTTCTTTCACAGGTTGATTACAAAAGACTAAGCGAGGATCTGTCCAAGATTGTAAATATGAAAGGTAAAATCAGTTTAGGTTCGTTTGTTGCTGCAGTAAAAAAAGGTGCATAGTGTCCAACCTTTCTGACTTGTGGAAGCTCCTCAAAAAAACCTTTAATGTCGCATCTTCAATGACATTTCAATTTTTCCATAGTGGCTAAGTTTAATTTTTAGTGGACTTTCTGCAACTTTATCAGTAATGGAAGTTGGATTGTGTCCTAATTAACTCGCTGGTGTTACAAGCAAAGAGAGTTGATTTCTTACAGTATTATTTATCTTCATATTTATATTTGCATCCTACAGAGAAAGATTTGGAAGAGTTAAAGCAGTCGTTCGAGAATCGAATTGAACGAATTAAACACGAGGCGGAGACAACAATAGCAAACGCAAAGATTGAAGCAGAAAAAGTTATGGCATCTGTGAAAAGTCTCTATGAAAATCAGGTAACTTTATTGGAGCTCTCTTTGTTCAGATTTGAATATTTAAAGAGCAGTGTCACGAAATTTATCAAAGATCCCTCGAAGTGGAAACGCCACCTGACTGAGTAAAACATAAAAATAACTGCTCATTAAACATGAAAAGAAGTTATCGATAACACAGCAAATACAAAAAGAAGCACCGATGGACAAACTTGAAGAAGATTGAAACGGATTGAGATTTTTTTCTGAAAACCTCGGTTAGCCTATCAGTTTTTCAAAGTTAATTTTTGATGCTTGGCAGACATAACTGTTTGAAACAAAGCTGTAATTTTGCCATACACGAGTAATTTCTCAAGTTCCATAGCGAATCACCGACGCGTTGTTGACATTCTTAACAAAATGAACCAGACAACAGTGACACAGCCAATTTACTGAATAGGCCGGTGTTAGGGTTCTGATATGATGGTCGGTTATTCCAGTATCAATAAAGCACAAACCCTGCTCACGGGGACTCAACGCAGCGTAAGCAAATGTGACTTGATTTGACTTGACTTGACTTGACATGACTTAGGGCCTGTTTACATGGAGTGGGGACCCCGGTCTAGTGGGGTTGGTTTCTTTTGTTTTCACGCTCTGGGGGACACAAAACAAAAGACACTTACCCCACTAGACCGGGGTCCCCCACTCCATGTAAACAGGGTCTTAATGTCCTTTAGGTGACTGAATTTCCGCAAAATCGATTTCAGTCCGAAATAATTCTGTCTTACTTCCACTCACCCAGTTTTGTATCAACGAGAAGACCTCTTAATTTAAGACAACGAGACTATTCTTGAAACTCGAGTTTAATAAGTTATACTGTCTTTGATGGAATTTCTGCAAATTCGATTTCAGTCGGAAATAACAGTCTTTTTTGATGATTGGATGGAAATTATCCGGGCAAATGCTTTTTTAACTCCGCGAGTTAAAATGTAACCCTGGGTTAGGGCTAATCGGCCGTTATAGAGCAGCTATAAGCCCAGTAGTTTACCCGACTTCTACAGTAAGAAGATTTGACGATCCCGTTTTTAATTTTTGTCACAGGAATCAAGTCTCCAAAGCGACATTGAAAGTCTAAAGTCCCGTTTAGAAGAAGAGAGAGTACTCAATGAGACACAAAAAGGCGAGATTACATCAGTAAAACACAAACTCCAGGAAGACATGTTTAGAGCAAGAAGCGCTCTATTAATCGACATAACTTCAATGCAACTGTTTTACGCTATAAAGGAGCATTCCTTTAATGAGGTTCTTCTTTCTCCTGAGAGGGCGTTAAATTCCCGCGACGTGAAAGATAGTCCCAATGAATCTGTCGCAGCGAAAAACAAAGTTCTTCAAAATGTGGATTTGTTACTGGAATTGTTCAAAAGTTATCTAAACATGATGAATGCAAAGAGTGAAGAAATGTTCGAAAACTGTGGAAGGCTGCATTTCTTGGCTGAATCGCAAGACGTAATGGAAGAGCAAAAAACCCTCCATAAAGTTGAAGACTTCTCTTTGTACTTGGCAAACAAAACAGACGATGATAAGGTGGTTGCGTCATCACGATGTAACCAAGGCAACGAACACCGCGAGTCGCACGAGGAGTGTATCCCATCCAATGAAGAAAGGCAGTGTGATATTGATCAGTACTCCATATTAAGGGACAAATTGATTACTCTCAAAGACAGCATTGACGGTGAAGCTTTGAATTTCCTGAAGAAGGTCTTTGAATTTGATGATGAAGAAGGGCAAGGTAGCCATCCGACGAACAGGACGAGAAGAGAAATTTATGAAAAGATCCAAGAGATTATTGAGCAAAGAAACTCTACTCTCGGTAAGTGTATTCAAGGAACCTGTTCAGGATTATTTTTATATCCTAATTATTAATTAAAAGTGAAGTGTGTCAAATCGCACAGGAAGTTAAGGCTAGGCGTATTCTCATTTGATCATTATTCACAGTTTTACATAAAGTCCCAGGATGTTGAAAATGGCGGGGTTTGTTGGAAAAATAAAGTTGGTGGTGATTTGTTACGCATTTGTTAAATAGATTTTTACGGATTTTGAAGAGGAAGCCTAAGAAACTGAAAAACAGAACTAAAGGGTCATAAATTGCCTAGTACTAGTCCCGATTCTAGTGTTACTTTGGGTAACAAAGATTTTCTTGCGAATGTTTGGAGATGAGTGACATTACAATAAGAGAGAGAGCCCGGGTGGACATGTAAAGACACGACACGTTTTGGTGAGAAAGTAAATTTTCCCCAATATGTACTTGTGTTCCCTGCCGACGCGGTGGTCCTGTTGAAATTGTAAAATTTGAAAATCGTCAGTGTGTAAGTAAACGTGATGTGACTAAATCTGTACGAGATGCAGAGGAAGAGAAAAATATTAGGGAAGATATCATCTATATGAAATATCAGGGCGAAAATACTCTTTTGCTGGCGTTAAGCTAATAATAAATTTGTTCCTCAGATTTTCAGAAGCAAACCGAGTTGCAATTCCAGGCCGACACTCTTGCTCTGCTAGATCACTGTCATAGTCACGTGATTATAGACAAGGCCCTTCAAAGCGCGCTCTTGGTTCTGGAAAATTACATCATTACGAGACGTTGCCATGGTATTCAGAAGCAGAAAGACGTTTTGGAGGACGAGAACGAAGCACTACGGAAACAAATTCATGTTCTTCAAGGCGAAGTTGAGAAGATGAAAGGAACACTCAGTGAAACCTCCAGTAGATTGTGCGAAGTAAAGAAGAGTAAAGAACATCTTGAAGATGATCTATCTTCAGTGTTTCAGCTCTACAACATGAGGAACAGCGAATGTGACAACGAGAGAGAGGAATCCGTGGAGGATAGCATCCTTAATTTCAACAAACTGCAAGCAGAAATTTCTACCCTGGTAGAAAGTAATGAAAAACTCACAGAGGAACTTGCAACAAAAGAACAAGAGAAAGAAACGCTACAATGTGAGCTTACATCTGTTAAGGTGAGTAATGTGACTTCTCTCCAGGTCGCTTTTGAGATGATGATTATTTGTTTCCTCTTCTCCAGAATTAATCGTAGTGTCACAGTTAGTGCTAGAGTTATTATTTGCTCGAAAGTTGAAGTGAGAAAAAAAAACGAACTCGCGCGGAAGCCCTTGCTACGCAGTCTATCCTAGAGCTTCTTATTTGCATGGATAGGCTTTACTAAACTATTTTGAGTGTAATATTTTGTCAGGAGACGGAAAAATGCAAGTATAGGTTTAGAAACGCCTAGTTTTTTAAAAACCTATTTCGATTTGTAAAGTTATAATATGGCAGGCTTTCATATTCATTATTTAGCTTCTCAAACTCTTCCCTCCTTTTTTGCTTTCCTTTTTTTTTCAAAAATAAACTTTAGGTCAATTAGAGTGGCATTTTCAAACCCACTTCACGGAAGTCAGAAGTGTTTCGTAAATTATTCGTGAAATGTTTATACCGCAGAGAGGTCTGTTTACAATCAGTAACATATACCGTTAGAGAAGGAATTGACAAAAAAATGGCGCAAAGGCAAAGTACGTAGCAACCCCTCTTCTTTATCTTTGATTTTCTCTGTCACCTTTTGTGTGCCCAGTCTCCTTTTGGTTGCCTGTGGCCACATGGATCCAGCGATAACGCGCGGGAAATCGCCCTCCTAGCTACGAACGGTTTTAGTTTATCTTCTGATTTGTTCTTAATATAATGGTTAAGAAATTAGCCTCAGGTTAACGCAGCTAATTTCAAAGCGACGCACCGCACATACAATAACACATATATATAACGTGCTTCAACAATACGGCTTACGAAGACCGATGGAAAACTGACTTAGTAACGTACAACTTGACCACCACGACTGCTCGCACATTGGACTTTAGATACAGTAACAACAGATCCTCCTAACACCGTAGTTGTACAAGAAGACTGCTTGGGCACAGTTGAACAACGACTATACACAACTGACTTACATGACTTCAAAATCCAGATGCGCGGGTGATACATTGAAGCTCTTGTCATCGCCGCATCCGTCTCTGCTGGTCAGTTCATTGCGAATAATATCGACAAAAAAAAAAAAGAAAGACAAAACAATATTTGAAAACATGAAATGAAACAAAAATGAATTGCATCAATATTGAAAATTTTAATACCAACGGAAGTGTTATCAATTCATCAGGGTCCACGGAGAAGCCTGTGGGATAAGATGAAACTTAGACCACATAAACAGGAGAAAAATCAAGGCTGATTAAAGAATCTGGTTTTATTTACTCATTATGACAACATGATGCACACGCTTCCTTCCCTGACGTCCAGCCTCTGCAGTCTCTTTGATTTACCAACCCAGTTTGGCGACAAATACTATGACAAGAAGAATTCCTCGTGGTTGGTTTGATACTCTGGATGCATTGCGAACCCGGTTTTTTCGGTTAAACCACTGAAGTTATGAACAATGACGCAGCAAGTGAAAAGATTAAAAAATGTTACAAGGATGGCAAGATTAAGACCACTTGTTTTTCGACTGGATTCGCCTCGATGTGTTGCACTGCAATTAGAATAACCAGGAGAAAGAGCTAACATTGTTACCTGGCCATAATCGGGAGTTAATGAAGGGTCATATGTTCCACAAATCAGTGACCTCGCCGATCAACAACAGAATAAGTAGAATCAGGACGTTTTTCAGGGGACAGGCATACTTGCTATCCAGGGTTTCTTTTGCGACTATGAAAAGCAAAACAACTCTTGAGAAAAACCTAGAAACCTCACCTAATAGGCTGACTAGTTGCACTGTTAGTAAATGGGAGTTTAGTATCTGAATGTCAATTATGCATGGAAGCCACAGAAGCGCCGTCATTCAATAAGAATAACCTATCCAGAGCGTCAGGGGGAAAGACGTTTTTTCATTTTTTCCATTTTTCTTTAGTTCATTTTTGCATGCAACATATCTTACCGTTTGTATTTCATTTTATATCATGCACAAAATTGTATTTATTGTATATAGAACTATAAGCAATATCAAAGATTTGATTACAAGTAAAAATATTCAATTGAAAACTATATTCTCTTTCAGTTCATAACAAATACCATTTAGATCTAGAAACTTGAACAAAATGACTCGCTAGAGAAGAAGAAACAAGATGCAACTATGAATGTAACGGAAATCGGCTAACCATTTCAGAACGAATATCCTCATCCGAAACTAATCAAAGCTCCGAACCAGTCTTAAACGCAGTCTGTCGTAGACGCTATTCACGGCGCTGTAACTTTCACTGGCAAAACTAGTGGAGGGGCCCTTGGCCGACCAAAGGGCCGAACACCGCCAAGAACAATTGCAGGCCCACGCCGGAGCTGAGAATCCGTTTTCAAGAGCCACTCATCTCCAGGTCTTGATGAGTGCTCCCTCTCTTCTTCCTTACTTCTGGATCCACTTGAGACATTTTTGTTCCGTGAACATGGAATACCTTTTTTGCGTAACAGTGTCTTTCTCAAAGAGAATGACGCCTAACACCTGATACATGCGCCTTCGTGTTTCTGCATTCATCAGATGTACACGACTCAAAACGCAGAATAAGATCCGTTAAGTGATTCATACACAGTAAAGGCCTGGTTACTCGGTACATACCAGCACGATAAATTTGAATATGTGCCAAACTGTAAAAATTGTCAGATAGATAGCAAAGTTTAAGCAGCATCACCGTCGCACGGTACCTGCAGTGACCCTCATACCGCTGTCGCGGTATAAGGATTGCCAAGTATTGGCCCACTTGCTTTTGGTGTAATATTGCCGGCTATATACCATCGTTTAAATTTCGACTCTCCAGTACTCAAACTGAAGCGAAAGTAAAGTCAATTGATCTTGAACTCCTCAGGTAGAGTTCTTATCTATAGTCCGTTCTGTTTATTACGCCTGTTCTTCCGACAAACGTTCGTGTGGACCAGCCTTACAACTTATGAGCCTGTCTCATGGATTTTAAAAAAGGCTTGTCCCTTAAGGACTTGCTTTCTAGCCGCTCTCCCCTCAAGGTGAAACACCAAAGTTAATCGAATCAAAGCTTAATTTACCGGAAAGCCTCCTAAGATTTGTAAAAAATTGCAATTTATGTTTGTTTCCTTTGCAGCAAGAATTACAACAGGCAATGGAAGAACGCATTCAACGTAAGCAAGACGTCAAGAGTACGCAAACGGAACCCGTGAAAGAGAAAGAACCCCCGAATCCGTTGCAGTTTTTTCAAGATGCTAAGATTCAAGAGATTCTGTCCTCTTTGCATGATGGCTACTCGTCGTCTTTGGAAAAAGCAGCTTCTGCCCTACAAACTAACGGCTTGGTTGACATTTCATCTTTGAGAGCAGTTATCAATAAACGCCTCGGAGAGGAGTGGTCCGTTCTTCTTCTTGAAAACGCTAAAATGAAGTCAGAACTGGATAACATTCGAGCAAGGATAGATGAAGAAAAGAAAGGCTTTGTAAACGAGTTAAAAGCTTTGAAAATGGATGGGGAAGAGAAAGGGAAATCGCAGTTCGGGCAGAAAGGTGTTCCGAAAGACAGGGTCATGCCACCGGATGCCGCTGACTTATCACATCACGGAAGCGAACAGCCAGCCTTAGAAATCAAGATTTATGATAATAATAAAGTTATCGCTAAACTTGAAATGGATAATTTAGAACTTGCGAAAGGGCTGCAGTACCGACACAACAGTGAATCAAGCAAAAGTGATCTTAAAGATGGCATGACAGAAATCTACAGTGAGACACATAGCGATAATTTGCCGCTAACAAAAGGCGAGTTAGAAGTAATTGTTAAAGAAAAGCTTCATGAACTGCCTACAACGCAAAATGAAAATAAAATGCTGAGATGTGAATTGGAGTCATTAAGGGACAGGTTCATTTCTCTGGAGAGACGGTACGAAGAATCTAATAAAGAACAACAATTTTTGGAAGAAAAGGTGGAATGCTTTGAAGAAGAAAAAAGGAATCTTGTCAAGGAATCTGAACTGTTAAAAGAGCGATGCGGTAAGTTAGAAGAGCATTTAATTCAACTCACAGCGGAGAACAATCAACTGAAAGAAGAATTAGATGGCTTAGAATGCAGTCTTGCTGAAGCACGACACGAAAAAGAATCAATGGAAAAGCAAAAAATTGGATTGGAAGAAAAATTGCGCCAAGAGCGAGTCGATAGCGAAAGAGAAATTGCTTTGGAGAGAGAACAAAAGAGTATTTACCAGACGAAATGTCAAGAAAAAACCCTGGAAATCGAGGAAGAAAGACGATTGATGAAGATTAAAGAAAACTGCTTGAGTAAAGTGGAAAAGGAGTTATCAGAGTCAAAGGAGAGCTACAAGAAACTTCAGGAGTGTATTAGTAAGTTTGAAGCAGAAAAAGACGATATGGTGAAGGAAATTAATGGTCTAAGACGCTTGCAAGGCTTGCCAACTGTTAAGCGTACACCTAATGAAAACGTCGCGCAGGCTGATGGTAGAACACGAGAATTGAGTGGAGAAAAACGAGCGCAGATCAGAAAAAATAACAAGCTGAACTCAGAACTGACGCGCGCCAAAGAGCAGCTTGTACGCCTTAAAACGGAACTAACTTTGTCCAACATGCAGACGAGAAACCTAGGAACACAATTATCGTCGCTTCGCGAAGACAGCACGAGGCTCGAAGCAGAACTTTCGACAGTGCGAATGTCTCCGGATGATTCTCGAAAACGAGGAAATACTTTCAGCTATTACGACGAAAATGTGCGACTAGAGTTGGAACTTGGAGAATCTAAGGAAAGGATCATTGACTTGCAAGAGAAGCTGCTGACAATATACAAGGAGAAGTTTTCTTTGGAAGAGAAAATAGCGGTCTTGGAAGGTCAAGCCAAGAATTCAAACCAAGATAATGGCAGTACTCCGCTGAAAGAAGTCGCAAACGAGAAAAAGGTGGTGTACGAGTTCATAAACAACTATGAGAAATCATGTGCCACACAAACTCCAGGCGGACTCCATCAAGAACAAGGAGTCAATTTGCCTCAAATAAAAGTTTTTGAAGAAAGAATTGATTCGCTAGAGGCCGAAAAAGCCCAGCTTCAGAGAGATCTTGAGATTACCAATGCAGATAAAAGTCGTTTGGAGGGTATCGAGAGCATCGTACAACAGTTAGTTAAACTTGACGAAGACCAAAAAACGCTTAAGAGTAAGCTCATTGGTTGGGCTCAAAATGCGCGCGAAGAACAAGTTACCAATGGGACATTTCATGATTATATACGGACTGATAGCGACTTCACTGGGGAAAATGATTCCTTCAAAGAAGAAGCAAATACTTTGAAAGAAACAGTAGCCGAGCTTCGGAGCAATTTAGCTGCCCTTGAGTTAAAGGTCGCTGTGAAGGAGAGTCTACAACAAAACACACTTGACAAGAAAGCAATGGCAACGTTACTCGTTTCCGTAAAGCAAGAAAGAGCCGAACTTCAAACGGCTTTGGAAGATGTACTTACAGAGAAAAAAGGGTTGGAGGATGAACTTGAGGAAGTTAAGAGAGAGTACACGAACCTTCAGAGAGAATATACTTCGATGCGTATAACTAAGGGTGATCCAGAACTTGAGATTCTTTCAGACCTTACACAAAGGAGCAATGAGTGTAAAAGCGAAATAACAGATTTTGCTATAAATGATCTGTTGTGTTATAGTAATGGTAGCGTTGAAACGCCCAGTCAAGGGAGTAAAATCTACGCCAGCGCAGAGGATATTGCACAACCAGAGAAAGGTAGAACTATCAATGACACCACTGATCATTGCAATCACTCAGACGGAAGTGAACGCAGGGAATTGTCTTCTAAACCGAAATTAGTAAGTATTTTTGCATTTTTTTTCTAGTTTAGTTTCAGTTTCTACTTGTAATAGACTGTTAATTTTTATTTGTCTCTCTTTTGCCGGCCTTGACTCGACCGGGAAAATAAATCAGGCATCAAGGCAAAACAAACCCGGTAAAGACTTCACCCACAGAGATTCCTGCGCAAAACGCAGAAAGAGGATAAAAAAACTTGCGTCATATACTACTTTAATCCATTCATTATCATTTCAGCCATTTTTGCGAGATACTTCAGCTATGAAAAACTGAACTCTCACAATCTCTAATTACCACGTCCACGGTAAAAAAAGTGTAACTGCAAGATTTGGCGGTATTGAAAAGCAAGACACAAGACGTAGGTCAATCTACAATCTGCGGTCATGTTTATATCAAATGACCCCATTTTATTATAATCATCTTATCGTTTCAGAGTGGAAAAAGACCGTTGCCGTCGCTGCAAAACAAAGTTTCAAAAAAGCGTAAGTAGAAATAAACTTTAAAATCCTTTAACAAGTTATTGTAGCTCTCATACATATATTTTCAAAGTTAGTTTTTCACATTCATTTTTCGAGTAGTTTAGAAAAATATGCATCAGATGTGATACCTTAAAATTTGGTAAGCACATAGCTTTCAACCAAAGCGATCCGTTTTTTTCGGTAGCTTTCCAGATTGGCCATAAACTATGTCTATAAAAATGTTCAAAAAGTAAGACGTTTAATAGCGTTCTTTACTGGTTAAAATTTCATTTTTCTAATGCAAATTCTCGCTGCAAACAGGAATGGCGTTCAGTTTAGGCTAACCATAGCTCTTTTGTTTGCTCCTTCGTATAATTTTTTGACATGTTTTTTTCTCTAGGAGCTCTTCCTTCCGAGCCCAGTGATGGCGACACGGGCGTTAGATCTCCAAGGTAACTACAACAACAGCAAAGATACCTCCATCTCGAAAATACTTTGGACGCCTATACTTTCTTCAACTTGCGTTAGTTCGTTTGAATGCTAAATTACTCGTACTTAAGTCTATCAAAAGTTAAAAACTATCACCAGAAATACCATCATCATTAGTATAATGCTACGATAATTTACGAAATATGAAAAGGTTAAAAGCCAGTAACCCTTACGTTTTTCTCACAACGTCACAAAAGTAAGAGACCCCAAAGAGGTACCCCTACGTTATAATTATTGTCTCTTACATAGAAGGTAATAAGCGATACGATAAGTTGGAGGTATGATTCTAAGATAGGTTTAAAAACCATTGAAGAATTTTTCTTTCTGCTTAATGCACAATTTTTCTTTTTTACTGTAATACTACAACAGCTGTGCTAATGTTAACTCACCAAACTTAACTTAATCTCCGCGATAGGTCTAACAAGGACGATAGCCAAAAGAATGACAATGACAATGACCCACAACACACACCTATTACCTACGACCTAATAACAATTGATGACGTTAACGATGACATAATGCACGCTGACATTCATCACAGTGGGCTCGTGCGGGAAACTCCAAAAGGACAAAGAGAAAAACCCGAGGGAATGGAACAAGATGAAAGCAACTGTCTCAAAACTGAGGACGCTGACAAAGACAATAACCGTGACGTTACCTTACAAGATAACATTGAAAGCAGGGAACAACACAGTTTAGTTCATGATACTGCAGGCTCAGAGTCTATTATAGCTCAATCAGCTGAAGTGCTTGTCAAAACAGCCTGGTCTATAAAAAAGCTTTTCATGCGTCAAAAGTCACTATCAGGCCCTCATCAAAAACTGAATGCGTTGGAAGAATTATGATTACTTCGGTCAAAACGTGAAAGAAAACTTCACTTTTGCTGCTCATTAGACATGCAGAAATTGTCAATCCCATTCCATAGTTCGAATGACCAACAACAGTTTAAAAGAGCGATTTACAGAGCCTTACCTGAGAGGATCACTTTCTGAGCGAAAAAATCCTCAAAATGAGTCATATCTACAACTTGCAATCTTGCGACTAGGGTTTATATTACCTCCAGCCCCCCACCCCCCCCCCCGTCCCCCCCACCACCTCTTCCACATACCAAGTGAACTTGCTGTCTCTTTATCCAGAAAGAGGCTGCACATCAGTGGCATTTAAAGTCAATTTTTATGTCAGATGAGCAAACTTCACCACCAAACCTTGTTTCGATATTGTTGAGTTGCAAAGTTTTGCATGGGTGGATTCTCAAGACAGTAGAGTTGAAAGGAATACCCACTCACAAAGGCTGCAAATACAAAGGATTTTGCTCAGAAAGGAAGCTTGGTGGTGAAATTTGCCCGTCTTATGAAATCGTGCATAATGGCCAATGATTCAATTAAAATTTCACCACTGTAGGTGTTGTATTACAGTTTGAAACATTACTATAGCAACATTGTCAATCACTACACTATTTTTTGAAAAATACTTTTTCCCAGTACCCTCTATTTAACCAAGGTGCTTTTATGAAGAATATTGACAGAGCAAATTACAAATAAAACTGAAAATAGGAAAGTATAATGCAAGTAGAGTCAAATTTATAATAGTATCAACAAGGAGTTCATTGCTAAGTCCGTGACATTGAGGAATATTAGGTTTTTTTAATTTTGTAGTTGTATGGAGTATTTTTATTACTGTAATAGTTAACACTGATATCAATAAACATGGGTTTTAAATACCTGAAAGGGACTCAGGTTTAATATTTTTTTATGGAATGATTGTTGACTGCTTTCGTTCATTGTCAAAGAATAATGTTCATAATTCCCTGTCCTATTATTATCCCTGGCCAGCAACATAAAAGCAACACAACAAATTCTTCTTTTTTTGAGGGGTTGGGGGGGGGGGGGGGCAGTGATCAGTATAGGAAGTAGGCAGGGTTGTCATGTTCTGTAGACGTGAAAAATGTTACAAGCTGTCTATTTTATGTGACCCGATGGAAAGGAGATGTATGATATCACATTACCATTGGAGCCAAATTTCTGGATCTCAACAATCTTTCTTGGCAGAGACAGCCATTTTCATTGTCGAACAAAGGAATGTTAAGTCAGGAATGTAAAGTCCTGTCCCATTGGAGAACTTTGTCATAACCCTAAGCTAGCCAGAAGAATATGTTTGGGTTACTGCAAAATGCCACTTCATCAGAAGTACCCAGTCTTGATGGGCTATTGATGAATAAAATATAGTAACTGATGTGAACTGTTTAGGATCTTGGGTGGCAGTTTGTTCCTGCTTAGGACCTTAAAGGATTCTAAATCCCTGTTTAAGTCCTGTAAGATCCTGAGTAGGATCCTTTATCCTGTTTAGGATCCTGCAGATCTTTAGGATCCTAGAGGATCCTACATAGGATTTTTACCAGAGACCTTCTTTAGCAGTTCATAATTTGCAGGTGCAACTGCCAGGGTCATAAAAAACAATAATTGTATACTTGTGCAATAATGCACAAATTTCGCAGAAAAAATTAGAAAGTAAGCTGCATAGTGATGATAGAGATGATACCTGTCCAATGTTCATTCAGAGATTTCCAACTTTTGAAGCAGAGGTAAGTAATGCTCAAAAAGCACAGAATATATGATGCAGAGTTTTCACCAGCCATTTAACATTTTGTTCAAAAGCTTTAGCTGTTGTTTATTAACATAAGTTGGTTTTCTTAAATGACGACTTCTCTTGGGTCCTTTGTGCATCATTTTGTGACTCTTTCCTGTTCTCCACCTTTTCAGTTTTCCTTTACCAGTTCTCAAAAATCTAGCAGCAACAGCTTTGCAAGTTTTCCGCTTGCCCAGTTTACTCTTTGTATTGATGCTCCTTCTGATGATCGTAAAGCAAGATTTTTGACTCATCTGCTCAATCTGTTTCATGAACCGTGGTGCAGAATCAAATGGATAAACACTTTGGAATTTGAGTGGCTGCCCTGCAAGTTGAAATTTCATGCTGTGTGCACAACTTCTCATGGCACTTGCTTGGACATCGAAGGTAGAAAATCTTGAGGTCTGGAAGTTATGACTTGGTAATTTTGTTATCTTGTTGTGAAACTCAAGGCCTAAATCAAGAAAGATGTAAAACAGAAAATATTACAAAAATATTTGGAAGAAGATTACATCCTATATAGTAACCAAAATATCGTTATATTCATTTCCTAGTTTCTTGACTAGCTTCAATCAATATAAGCTTTTTACTATAATCTTAAGCCATAATATATTCCAGACTAGTGAAAAACCGCACAATCTCGTATCTTTTAAAGCTTTACAAAATGTACATGTATGCCTAATGATGCTTGGCTTATTCACTAGCTAGTTTAAGTTGGCCATGTAGGCAATGCGTAGAAATTCCCGGATCAGATGTGGACGTTAATTTTGTTCATGAACCTAGTTGAGCACATTCGATAACCTTCACAACTTATATACTGTGTTACATTATATGGATTTCTAAGTGCACCTTGCCGTCTAAACAATGAGCAGATTGTCCGCAGAGATGGCAAAGCAGGAAAAGAGAACACTCCTCTTGAAACTGAACAAACACGCGCCGCCATCTTTTTTCTCAAAAATAAGTACTTCATGTATTGGGTAGCAGGAGTATCCTTCATGGACGAAGCCGCTGATTAGTTCCCATGATTCCAGGGGGTGTAACATTTCAAAATGGCGCCCTTAGCAGAAAAGGAGGTAGCGGAAATAGACAATCAGACTGAGCAAAAAGAACAGACACATCAAAATGATTCAGTGAAACGTGAAGAGAAGGCACAAAAGATGAAAGAACGTCTTTTAAATGCTCAAGCTCAAGGGATAGAAGAGAGAAAAGCGGGGAATGCAAGCGCTGATATGAGCCCGGAGCTGAAACAAGAAATGGAGAAGTTCTTTGTGTGGACTCCCCCTCCTCCACCAGAAACTATGGGTGAAAAATTGAAAAGAAAGGTTAAGCAGAATCCCATCGTTCCTATAGGTTAGTGTTGTTCCGTCAAAAATGAGATGCTGATACCAATAAACGATGCCAGGAATCAAACGATTATTACATAACATAAACTTTGGGCCATTCCTCTGGGGACGTTACACTTTTTATCCGCCCCTTCCCCCCTAAAGATGGCTGGAATCCGAAATCTTAAATTTGTGTCAGCGCCCGTTGAAAAATGAAATCTAAAGAGTTGATTTTTTTGTCGGCACCTTTGAAACAATTACTTTTCTGAAGGGTCCAAGTTTTGTCGGCTTCTTTGAAGAAAAAAATCTGAACCCCCTATTCTAAATCCTGGCACCCTTGAAGGAGGGAGTGGGGGAGGAGGGGGTACAGTTAAAGTATGATCTGTTTTCTTTAAGGATAAAAGTCAACTTACCTCATCAATAAATGGGGGGATATTAAGTGGAATGCTCCTTAATATGAGGGAAATTCCATGGAAAGTTCACTCAATAAAGAGCAAGTTCAGTATAGCCAGCCACTTGCCAGAAAAATAGGCACTTTTGTTATTCAACAAGATGTAAATCAGGTGTGGTATTTTGCAGTTTAGCCTGTATTAAATTAAATTGATATTCACTAAGGGAGTTGAAACAGAAGACAGGACTAAGGAGAATCAGTCCTGTTATTTGTTTTAGGTGATAGAGAGGGGGGCCATGGGATACTCTCTGATATTAGCTATAAAGGTAATGTGCAGTGTCAAAGAGTATGGCTTTTGACTTCTTTCTCTCTGAGATTGGGTATACGTAGGGTAAGGCTTAGGGCCTTCTGGTACCAGGATCTAGAATTATGTATGCCTTATGCACATCTCTAGACTTGACAGAAGTCGACTCCATGAGTATTAAAGGCACGAGGGATGCGAAGCAAACAAAAGCGAGTGATGTAAGTGACCACCTAACCAGCAGAAACAGGCTTGGATAAAGTTGAGTTCATTTCATGAGAGCTGAGATTCATGTCTAAAACAGGGAAGGGAAAAATCACATATTTGGGTCTGAAATAGGGCTAGGGTTTCAGGAAACACGTTGCACATTACCCGCTTAATTTTTCAGGTGTAACCACTACCCCATGCCCCCTCCCTACCGTAAGACTATACATCCTGGTTTTGTCTGCCAATTTTCAAGCAAGAAAACAGCAACAAACAAGTCTACAACAAAGAGCTTACTTGTCCTCTCCTCAGAGCTATATCCAATGAGGTTGAAAGATATTTTTGTGACAAAGATGGCACCCTCCCATACTTTTGGTCCTGGGTTCCAGTCCCAGTAGAGTCATTTTACTTTTTTTCTTTTCTTTTCCCTACACACTGGAACCTTGATTTAACAAAATGCCAAGGCACTGGAAAAATTTGTTCATTATATCGAACACCTGGATTTAACGAATTAAAAAAAAAATAAACAGCCAAAATGTTCATTATATCGATGTATAGTTGATAATTAATGTACAAAACCCAGCATTCCCAGATCTGAACAATTACTGTAATACCTGGTGTAATAAAATTTGTTATTTAATGCCTATGTCACAGTACCAAGCTGTACATGATGTACATAGCCATGGCACTAGAAACTCGAGAACAGGAAACTGCTAAAAGACTACTGTACACATTAATTTTACCCTTGTTGTTCTGTTTGACTTTCATCGTTTATCGCATTTTGACATTTATTTGTTATATGGAGGTATACTTTTATGATTATATATTGTGCTTCTGGATTGTGTTTGTTAATCCTCATAATTATCGTACTGAGTTTTACGAATAGTCTTTCACGCAATAGCCTTTATTTTAGCCTTAAGACAAGTTTCGTTTATTCAAACCTCTTCAGTTTGGCCCAAACTGAAGAGGTTTGAATAAACAAAAAGAAGTGAGGTCTCAAAGATTCATATTCATTCAAAGCAATGTAAAGAGATAAACTCAAAAACTGGAATCTCAGCAAGGAAGGAAGGAGGTCATAGAACAAATCCTTTTCATGGAGGGGGGTGGGGGGTGGATATTGTTTGGAACTATATATCAGTAAGGAGTCGTAATTCCACCATTTTACGATGCAGTTTCTGTCTTGAGTTTTTAATCAGTATTGTGTTTCTTCCAAACAGGTGCACTGGCCACTGTTGGAGCATTGACATATGGGCTTTTTTCATTCATACGAGGTGATACAAAGATGCAACAGTACATGATGAGAGCAAGAGTTGCAGCCCAAGGAGGCACAATTGTTGCTGTTGCCGCTGGTGTTGCGTTCATGCTTTTTCGTGACAGTCAAAACAAGAAGTCTTAAATAATAGTGTTTATCCAGAGCTGAATTTGAATTTGGACCCAGCAGTGTGGAAAGCAACATTGTTATTTGATAAATCTGAATGACAGACCCTCTTGTAGGCTGTTATTGTGTCAAGAATTGGGACCAACAACAGTGTGGATGCAAAGAAACTGTGACAACAAATGCAGAATTTGGAAATTTAACAGTTCCAAAGTTACATCAAAGAGGGATGAAACTCTATCCAGGTATAACAAATGAACAGGCCCTTTTGGCTGGGTTTTGGGTGTAAGAGAAAACTGTTTGCCCAGCACAGCATATTACACCCTCCAGGCACTTTTTCTTTATTTTTTTTCTGAGGAATTCAATGAGTGGTGAGCATCTGCAGAGCACCGACAAAACTGCCTCATTTACCGTCCCCTCTCCTCCCGTTGTACTAGCTTTCTAAAACACTGTATAAATCTTCTGTGCTTTATTTTCATACAAGTGCTCAGCGATTGCTGTAGAGAAAATAAAAGGTTGGTAAGCAAACTAAAAGGGGCATAGACTTAGATTTAGTCATAAGCAACAGCCTCCAAAAGTTATTCTCAAGCTGTTTGTGGGTAAATGTAAAACACAGCATGGAAGTATTAAAATTTTTTTAACCTGATTGTCACTGCACTGGTGTCTCTATTGGTCAGAAATTATTTTATTAAACTTGTAGGACAGTAAACATTACACACACATTATTTGCATATCTTCTTAAAACTATGAAAAATGTTCTAGAATGCCCAATTACTCTCAATGTTGTAAGATAAAATTAACAAGCCTTGAGTGTATTTAGTGAAAGTCCCAACATGTGAAAATTTCATTTATTTTGATCAAACATGGTAATTTAAAATATTTCAATGGTTGAAAAAACTGCACTAGAATCAGCAACAAAACAAGTTTTGAATGGAACACAAATATCCATTGTGGTGAAAATCTTTCATTCGTGGATTTTACATTCCATTTCAAAAACAATTAGACAGACTTATAACTACTGGTAACTGATTTTTTCCCTTAGTTACCTTAAGAAAAACAAACTTTGAGTGATCAACATCTTAACTAAAGGGCTTTCTTCTTTTTTAGAAAATACAGGAGAACCCCAGTAACTCGAACTCGAATAACTCGAACTTCCCGCTAACTCGAACTAAGTCCAATTTCCTTTGGATTTCACCCCACTTTTCAGTCATTTTTACTCGGATAACTCGAATTCCCCACTAACTTGAACTAAATTTCATTTCCCCTGATCAAAAATTCGCGGAAATTTACCCCGATAACTCGAATTCTGGTTCTTGTAACTCCACTTGGACGCCATCCCATTAGCTCTTCTTGTTGTATAAGGGTAAAAACACTAAAACTAATACTGGGCAACACTACACCAATTTGTTTTTTAATTGATGCAACAAACAGATCACGTTTTATTTTAAAAAATTCCTAATCATGTTACCGGTTGTGATGAAATAAGAATTGCTCTCCACTTTACACTGAAGTGCTGAAAAATAAGTAATTGTTAAGTTTTAATACGGTACATTAAATTTTGCAATTGACCTCGTCAACTCGAACCCTCGCTCAAAGTACGAGTTTAGAGTACGAGTCACCAGGTTCTGCTGTATCCTGAAAGTACACACAAGACAAAAGATAAAACGTGATAGTACTTTTAAGTACTGTTTAAAAACAGTTCAAGGGTCATTGTTATGAGAAATGTTATGAAGTGTATTTGTGACAAAGAAACCACGACAAAATATTTTTTTATTTCGATAAGAGGTACTTTATAAAATTTTATAAAATGATTATCATTCTATGTTGTTTCAGAGGCTGCTTATGCAAGACAGAAAGTACTTGCTCATTAGTTTAAGAATTCCCATAACAGTGCCCATAACGTAACTTCAAGACAACGCCTTTTGGAATGTATTTGTTAGAAATGTCATTTGCTAACTAGGGTTTACAGTGAAGTAGTGTTATGATTAGCCAGTACACAGACCTTACTTTATTTTTCTTTTCGTTCTTTTCAAAAACCTCGGCGAGCGCGCAAGAGCGAGCACGACACGCAAGATCGAGCGTACAGACCGAGAAAGAAAAATAAAGAACTACTTTTTTCTTCCCCCACCCCTACCCCCTTTCGCGGGCGGTCAATAAATCCCCCGCGGTTATTATTTTTTATCACGCGTGCTCGACGGACTTTGGAGAGAAAATTAGCCTGCGTAGCAGGCGTCGAAAAAGGTGGTAGGGGATAGGGAGAATGGGAAAAAGGGAGGGGGCTTGGGGAGAGAGGGGAAGGGACGCCTGCTATAAGAACCCCCTTTTGTTAATTTCTGCGGACGCTGGCGTCCGCAAATTCGTGGTTGGCTGAGCCTTAATAATGAGTAACTTATTGTCGTGTATCCTGGCGTGTATTAGTGTGATAGACAAACATGACGAAGGCATCATGAAAATGTGTTCTACTGGCATAAGCTTTGGCAGATCAAATTAACTCCAATCATGTAGCAACTTCACGTTAAAAGCAGAACTAAAACCAACTGTAATAGCTTGTTTAGCAGGAAGAGATGCTCATTGGGTTTTGTATACTGGATTTGCCCATACACAGAGCAGCGATTCAAAGCGATTGCGATTCTTGCCAGACATCTGCAATGCCGATATCCAGAAGATCTCCTTTTCCGCAAAAACATATACCGTATTGAATGGAGTTTTAAATGGTTTGCAAAGAGAGAGCTAAAGCTTTGGTAAAAACTATCAGTTGAGCGTTTTGACAATTGTTTATAATTCTCCTTTGCTTTCATCATTCGCGTCTCAGGCTGGCCAATGTTTTGTTCTTTGTGACCATCACGGTGCTTGATGAGGTTGTAAGATAAAAGGTCTTGTCAAGATCATTCTCTCTTGGATGAGAAAATGGTGGGCGGATTACAAAAACACCGGCTCTTATAACAGGCGCTCCCTTCCCTTTCCCCTCTTTCGTGCTTTTCTCCCTCCCCCTTCCCCTCCCCCTCCGGCTCCCCTCTCCCTCCCCTTTTTGCGCCTGTCACGCAGGCTAAGAGAAAATAGACGGTCGGTGAATAGGCTATGATATGAACTCTACTAAATCAGTTCAACGTAGTTAGCTGGAAATAAACCGTAACTACCATCAGGAGCCACACCTCTCCACCAGCCTTCATCAATCTGTTCAATGTTTGTGATGATAGTATCAACATTCAAATTAATCTCTGTGTCATCAGCTGTGAACAAACATATTTTAAGTTGGTTAGTTCAAACCAAGGGCACTTGCATTTCGTATCAACCCCCTATTCGGCCCCCATCCATTATGAACCCTGCTATATCAGCATGCATTTTCTCCACACACTGTTCTTCATACAATTCCTTTGGTACTGGTGGGGAGAAGTTCTTTAAATCACAACCTGTATCGCTTGCTGATCATTTGACTTTTTCTTGTGTCCTTACGTTTGATAATGTTGCCGTTAGGAGAAACCGGATGTCACTCAATCTTAAGAGAAAGGCATTTAGCCCCCTTCTAATAATTCAGTGTGTATGTGTGTGTATGTGAAACGCTACAAAATTAATTATAATTAAGTTTTAAGTCTCAATTATGCCCCAACCCCATGTGTGTTTGCCAGTTAAGTTAAATTTAAAGGCACATTTTCTTTTTCTAAGTTAGATCAGGTGCATGTAATGAGTGTGTGGAAATAATAAAGAAAATATGAATCTTGATATTGATAATGCTCTGCTTTTAACATAAATGATCAGTCAATCAAGGTGGTCAAGGGAATTAATAACACAAGAAACTAAAGGCTCCATTGTTTCATGAAACCGCATGTGCACAAGCGAGCAAGTCTGAAGCAAGCGAGCCGGCAAAGCAGCAGACCTAATCCGTAGAGGAACAAAAATTTTCGATTTCTACACGTGATGAATCTGGATTTTTAACCACAATGCACTGGATTTTTACCATGATTCCTTGCGCTGAAACGTCACAATGACATCTTGTCGTTTTAAATATCATCATGCTCAGCGTGTTTTGTACGGCTCATCGTGTCAGCGAAAACGTGGATTATGCTATCAAACGGCCGAATGATATTCAATATTCAGACACCGGACACCTGACCCCGCTGAACTGAATGTGGATTTTAATTTTATTTGAACCTCTTAGGGTCAGCGTGCCCATGTAACGTTACGTCTTTGTTTTAAATTTTATTTGAACGTTACATTGCGCGTTCATTTTTCAATTGCTTTTACTGCAAACCACTGTTATATTTTCTTCCTTTTAAACTTCAAGTAAAAGAAAAACGTTCTTCTCGATATCAAACAGAAACACAAATAACAAGAAGTTCATTTTCTGTATATCTTCTGCTATGTAAACTTATAGCAAGAAACATGATGTTGTCCAAATAAAAAGTCACACTAATAAGACACTCATTTCTCTTCTACTATCCAAACATTTTTATGATCGTTCGCATCTCCTATTCCTTTTTTCAACTTCTCATATTATAAGATATTGTTGATCTGCTTATTTTACAGTTGATAACACCAGCAGCACTACTCTTCTACCTATGAGGTACACTAGTATTAATAGAACAGTATCATACACTTAAATGTACACTTTTACATACTTGCTTGATAGTCAAAGAGTACTTTTGCTTGTAAGCCTGGCTCAGCCTACAGGAAAAACTTCAGTTAGTGTATGGTAATAATTTTTAATGAAAACGAAGGGAAACGGGTGCTGGCTATTATTTTTGCATGCACACATCACTTCATAAATTATGACATCAACTGGAGCCCAAAACCACAACCTTATTTAGCTGCACATGATAATTACACCCATATATTTAGGTACATGAATTTTAGGGGAGTACCCCTCAGGACGGAGGCATCACCAAACATTAATTTTAATATGTCAGACTTTAGATCTTTTAGTCTGGGTTCAAGCCTTGCCATCAAGATTTGTCCTTTGTTAAGAAACTTTGCTCCACCTTGTCACCCAGCCATCAGAGCAAGGCTAAGTTCACACTATTCCCGGTTAACTTTCCAGGGCCCCACGAACAGCCATCCAGTATATAGTATGAACACCTATCCGATATGTGACTCTCCCCTTTACGGATCGGCGCGGCGTAGCTTCGCGCCGCCAAACCGTTCTTGAGTGTGAACGTGGCGGCGCAGAAGCTATCTAGTAGATACATAGCTGTTGTAGTTAATTTTTTATGTCCGGGTAATGTTTATTTTTCCATTGTTTTTTTGGCCTGAGAAAACAGCCAACATTTTGGCGACGCCACCCTTGGTTTCCTCCTCGAAATGACGTCTGAGAAATTCCATACTGATAACGTGTCACTACCCAGATCTGGGTAGTGCTCCTGATTGGTCGTGCCGCGTGGGAAATTTGATTCAACCAATCAGAAGCACTACCCAGATCTGGGTAATGACGCGTCATCAGTATGGAATTTCTGCCCTTGTTTCTCAGACGTCGTTTGGTGGGGAAACCAGTTGTAGTGTCGCCAAATGTCGGCTGTTTTCTCAGGCTAATTGTTTTTGGGTATGGTAATATATGCTAATGAATTTTAAACAAAAGAAATTAAAACTAAAAATTAACTGCAACATAGCCTAAAGCTTTAAAATGGGTACCTGCAGTACAACATACATGTACTGCCAGGGCTACACTGAAGTACTTGCCCTTCCTGCTTTTACCTCACACACCCTGCTGTATGCTCTCCAAACAAAACAGACGCCTAGTACCTTATTATATAGGAATTAATGCTCCATTTGAAATGAAGGTATAAGAAATGAACGCGACATAATTAACCCGAATTTAGTGGAAACGACTTTTTAGCCTGACTAGCCTCGTTATTCAGTGCAAAATTCAAAAGAATACATAACCTCAAGCGACGCTAATTTTAATTTAAACAAAAGACTGTTAATCAAGCAGGCATTTTGCATTGGGTCCATGTACTCGGTTTTATTTGGTGACTGATTGTTCAGTTGCAATGAATTGCGGTTGTAGGGTTGAAAAATGACCGTAAAAAGGATGATTTCTAGCGGAATTAAATGTATTCATGTGCAGTATATGTTTAAAGCTTGTTGAACCGTGACCCTACCTCGTTACTACGACCACCCTGTAAATACGACCAAATTTCCATGGTCCGAAGGTGGTCGTATTAACGGGCCGAGTTCCACTGTTGCTTTGTCCCTAGGGAACATTTTTTTCGCGCGGCCAAAGCGTTTCGGGTCACGTGGTCCAAGCCAAATGCGTCACCGAAGAGGGACAGGGTCACGTCTGACTTCCTTTCTAAACTTTTTACTTTTGCCACTAGTGTTAGAAGGCATCAATTGTACTTCACAACTCGACAAGGTTTTAGCTATCCCACAATGCATTGCTTAAGTCCAAGAGGAGTGTTTTATAAACCAATAGGCCATTTCTGATTTCCCCAGGGCCTCTGTATCAAAACCAGGATAAGTGCTCAGTCTTTGATATGGAAATAATTTTTTATTCTCATGCAAATAATGCTCATATTCACAAGAAAGGCTGAGCACTTGGCCTCATTTTGAAAGTCGGGGTTTTTGGAACTCGAAAGCGGGCTATTAGTTGATTTTATTTTTTGTTAGCCTATTAAAAACAAAACCTCAAAATAACGTCACATTGGTAGAAATATCAACTTTGATCAGTACTAAAGTTACTTTGTACTACTGAAGTAGTTTTTGGCCCATACCACTGCACAGCAAAATTTTGTTACCACATTTAAAAAGACAGGTTCGCAGTTAAGCGCATGCTTTTTTAATTAAATTACTTTTTTCCAATTCTATCGTTTAATAATTCCACTCACATGTATCTCAACGATCTCAAAGTGTGTTTCAAAGTAGAATTGTATTTCAGAGTAACCTGAGGTAGGATGGAGGAGTACTAAAATTGCAAAAAAAATAGTGGATTATGCCAACACTACCAACGTTGAATTTATTGTTAGCACTAAGGTTTTCTACTTGCAAATATTTAAGTTGATCAAGTGCAAGTGACTGCCAGGGGAGTGTGCAGATTGGTTCTTTGACAACATTATGATTTGATCATATTGTTTGCATAGACGATACGGCATGTCCTGGCAGAAAAAATGCATTTCGATAAACGAGCATGCGCTGAACCGTGAACCTGTCCCTTGAACTTTCCCCCTCCGCAACAGCTATCTTCACTGTGAAAAGTAATAAATGATAATTTGTGCATAAACAACAATTGACAAAAAACAACGTGTATCATTTTCATAAGCAATTTAAACTAACTTTTTTCAATTTTTTAAGAATTTGAGTGGGACAAAAAATTTTGATTTGTGAAATTTTTTGTACCAAACTGCTGTGAAATGCTCCGAAAACCATCTGCCTGGCAGGGCATTTTTCATTCTCCACACGTTTCTTTCTCTTTTTCTGAATAATTCAATGAAGGTGCGAGCATGTACAAAGCACTTTCTCTTTTACCCTCCCCCACCCCTTGCACTAGCTGTCAATAAATCTTCTGTGGTTTTATTTTCATATGCAAACTCAACGATCTCTAAAAAGAAGTCAAAAGGTCAGTAAGCAGAAAATACGGGCATGGATTTAGATAGTCTAAACAATAACCTCCAAAGATGATTCAAAAGCTATTTAGGGGAAATGTAAAACACAGTGAAAGTATTTTAATGCTTTCCCTATTTTAAAAAATAGTGTTACTCTGATTGTCACTGGTGTCTCTTGTTGGTCACAAATTATTTTATTAAACTTGCAGGAAAAATAATGGCCTTAATTTGTTTGCTTATTATTTAAAACTATTTTACAAATCTGTTAGTTTCTATTCTATAACCAACTATTGCAGATATATGTTTATAAGGAAGCAGACAGTTACACAATAACATAATCACATTGTTTGCACATCTTCTTAAAACTATGGAAAATTTTCTGGATTGCCAAATTGCACATGCTTTAATTCATCATAATTAAATTAATATAAGCCTTGCATGTATTTAATGAAAGACCCACCATATGAAAACTTAATTCATTTTGATCAAACCTGGCAATTAAAACTTTGGAATGATGAAAAAAAAAAAACTGCGGCGCAATCAAAACAAAACAAATTTCATTTCGAATCTCTATTTCAATGGAACACAAACATCCAGTGTGATGGAAATCTTTCATTCATGGATTTTGAATTCCATTTCAAAAAAAGAAATAGACAAAAAACTACTGGTAACTGTTTTTCCCCCTTAAGTTACATTAAGATAAACAAACATTGAGTATCACCATCCTAACTAAAGGGCTTTCTGTTTTTTTTTTTTACAAATATCTTGACAGTACACAATACTTATCACGAAATTTCGTAGTTTATAAAAAATGATAGCATTAAGAGTTCAAATGGGCATTGTTATGAGAAATGTAAAGATGTACTGTATTTGTGATGATAAAAACATGACAAAATGCTCCTGTTTTGATAGGAAGTACTTTACTAATAATTTGCAATCAAGTTATTTTAAATGTTTGTCATTATTTTACTTTGAACAAGGACAAGGATTCAACTTCAACAACAAATTTCAAATTTTGTCATCTTGACTCATTAAGGCTGCTGAGAATAACACTTTCTGCTTTCTTGCTTGAAAAGATCGTTATGTTGTTTCAGGTACTGCTTATGCAAGACAGAAAGTACTTGCACATTATTTTAAGAATTCCCATACTAAAGCCCATAAATGTAACTTCAACACAACACCTTTTGGAATATATTTGTTAGAAATGTCATTCGCTAACTAGAATTACAGTGAAGTAGTGGTATGATCTCTAAGCAATCAGTTCAACATAGTTTGCCGGAAATAAACCATAATGACCATCAGGACCTTGACCTCTCCACCAGCCTTCATCAATCTGTTCAATATTTGTAATGATATCACCAGGATCAAAAGTAATCTCTGTATCATCAGCTGTGAACAAACATCAGTTAGTTAGTTCAAACCAAGGACGTTTTACTGGGAATTAATTCTACATCACATTTCCTTTTTTAAGCTCCCAGCCACAGAGGTAATGTTTACAGACCTTCACATTACCTCTAATTCTTGTTTTTTTTTTTACAAATGTTGTAACAAGTGCGTGGAAATAAAGAAAACTTGACCTTGATATTGATGGTGATAATGATGATCAGTCAATCAAGCAGATCAAGAGAATTATAGCACACAAAAGTAAAGGCTCCATTACTTCCTGAAACTGTGCAATAAAATAATCATCTTTTTAAACACATTTTTAATACACTTTTACATACTTGCTTGATAGTCATAGAGTGCTCTTGCTTGTAAACCTGGTTCTCCCTATGGGAAAAACTTCTGTTAGTGTATAGTAATATTTACAAAAAAAAAAACAATTAAGGAAAGTGGGTGCTGGCTTCTTTTTTCTGGCATGCACACTGTTGTGAATAAGGGAAGACATTTGCCTGGAGAATATTAGGCGTTAATCACCAAATCTCTTACTAACACAACATAGCGGCAAACTACAACCACAAGGATTGCAGGCATGTACAGTAAAGTCAAATCATACTACATATACAATACAACAAATTATAATGTAATGCGATACATCACACAACGATGGCAGTGTTCAAGTGTTTCTAGTTTCTAGCTTTAGTTTGCAATGTCATTTACACCACACTCACATCACTTCATAAATTATGATACCTTGTTAGAAAAAAGAACTGTAGCCCAAAACCACAACCATATTAGCAAAGGGCTGCACATAACAATAAAACTATACTCATATACATACACTACATGAATGTTTGGGGAGTACCCCTCAGGACAGAGGCATCACCAAGCATTTAACATGTCAGCCTTTAACCCTTTTGGTCTGGCCAATTCAGGCCTTGCTAACATATTTTTTCACTGGACAAGACACTTTGCCAATTTTTCCAATTTGTCACCCAGTCATGTTATAGCTATAAAATGGGTACCCGCAGTAACATAAAGTTTATTTTACTGCCGGTTTAAATATACTGTATACACTGTAGACTGTACTGCAATAGGCAAGCCTAGCATGGGCTAGCATCAGAGCTCCCTTCCAGCTTTTACTTCACACACCCTGCAATACTCTCTAAACAAGAAAAAAAACACCCCCTACAAGCTGTAGCTCATTCTTTAACAAATTATTGGATACATCCATTAAAAAATTCAGCTTTACAGGTCATATTTTAGAAAGCATTATCCAGCTTAATTACCTCAGAGGCTGTTACTTCTGGTGTTGGTTCTGATTCACCAACAAGCTCTACATAATTAGATGGGAACATGCCATATCTACCATCAGGACCACGGCCTCTCCACCATCCTTCATCAAATGGATCTACTTCAGTGATAAGATCTCCAGGATCAAAGGAAATCTCTTCATCATTTTCTAAAAGAAATAAAAAATGTGAATGAAGTTTATGCCATAACCCAGATCTCTGGGGTCAAAGGAAATCTCCTCGTCAATTTCTAAAAGAAGAAAATATGACTGAATTTTATCTATGCCATTACCCAGATAGGGATTGAATGATTTAACTTTAAAAGAATATCCTTCTTCTCAAACAAGGTTGTTTTAACTGTGTCTAACTTATTCAAGGAGATTTATATACAATCCAGGGAATCTGGGGGGAAATCAAAGGACTTCACAAATTAACATTTCCTAATTTTTCGATTTTCTAGAACTTCTTGAGCACTTGGTGTTGTATTTTCAAGTTTGCTGTCATGATATTTACCTGCTTGGTAATCATATAATGCTTTAGCAGTTTGTCCTTGATCCCCACCTGAGGGTTGAGGCTGCATAAAAGAGAATTCAAAACAGTTTTGTTTTTATATTTCTAAATGTTTTTGTTAGTAATTAGTTTTGTTTTATAGTATCTTGATATTTCAAAGTGCATTATAAAAATTGTATTTCCAGATATAAGACAAAATTAAACAAGTGTTGAGAAAATAAGATATGTATCTTGGTATTAACTAGGGCTCAAGTGGTGAACTCCATGAGTAAGGATGATTTAATAAAAAAGCGACAAAAATTACTTATAAAGCACTCTTTAAAAAAAGTCTTAACTGAGCACAGAGAATTATCAGGACCCATGAATTTACATGACTGTGTTCGCTGAAAAATTTCTGGCCTGCATCCTAAAGGCTTTATATCACTGAGAGTTGGGAAATGAAAATATTCTGACCAGGAGTTATCCAAGGCTACAGTGGACATAATTCATATACAGACTGAGGTTTTCCATGATCAGATTAGCAGGGTTCTCATTAAATGCTTGCATCAGGCTAAAGAACCCGCTACTTTGAGGTCTGAACCGTCTGCATTAGCTGGGGTAAAATGGGTAAAGTGAAGGAGTGAAAGTCTGAAATTGCCTACAGCACTCGGTTGCCAAGCTGCCTACCTTTACATCCTAGCTGTCTACTTTAAACCTTAATGAGAACCCTGGGTAAGTGAAAGAGAATTTACAAGAATTTTTCTACATGTATGGCCTAGGTGGAAAATTTTATTATTCCAGGGACTTCTGAGGGATGGAGCAGGGCTGCCAGGACCTGGGTCTTGAGGCCTGTTTCAAGTTTTGTGCTACTGCTGTGTTAAGCTGGCTCAAATGTAACACAACTATAGCATCACTTTGTTTCAGACTTTGAATTTAATTTACTTGAATAAAATAGCTTTTGCCGAAAACAAAACATGAAAATAAAAGGCAGTTAGTTAGCTTTTAAAATGTATCGTGATGTACATGTATAATTATCTCTAATTTAAGAATTGAGTTTGGCAAGTCAGTTGTACAAGGTTTGAAATCAAGTAGTGCAACTGCAATGTAGCACAGCAAGCTTTGCCATGCTAGACAGCAGTAGCGCAACTTGGTTTCAAACCTCCTGCTTAATTTGAATTTCATTTGATCAGTTGGGTTTGACACAGCAATAGCATGTGCAATGTTTGAAACAGGCCTGAGTTTCCTTCTTCTCCACCCACCCTATAGACTACATATCAGGGGGTCATACATTACCTGAACAGGTTCAGCATTATCATACAGCTGCTCCTCTTCATCATAGCCTGTAGCTTCAGGTTCCTTCTGAGCTGGTTCTTCTTGTATTTCAACTTCAGCCGTGTCATAGGTATCAAAGCCTGGTTGGGTCTCTGATGGTGTCTCCACATTTTCATACAGATCTTGTGGTTCTTCTAGCTCTGGCTCTGGCTCTGGTTCTGGCTCTGGTTCTGGTTCAGGCTGAGAATGCATAAAATACAATTTGCTGATGATATCAGTAATAATATATTATTATTATTATAATATCATTAAAAAGTTTTTGCCACAGCCATTGCTAGAGGTAGCCAGAAGTAAATAATACAGCTGAACCTGGATTAAGAGGCCACCCTTGAGTGTTGCTGCTTAATGGAGATTGGCCGCTCAATAAAAGGTCACCATAAAAAAGCATAATCTTTAGCAGGAAAATCACATCATTTTGAAACAAACATGCGACAAGAGCACAATCAGTAGTCACCTTCAATGTCAGACTGTATTTTCCTTCATCCTTTTTTTTAAATTACACAAGTAATAATAAAGTGCATCAAGCGCTTGATGTTAGCTTAATAGAGGTGATAACGATATCAGGATGGCCAAAAGGTGGCTGTGGCCCCTTGATGGAGGTGACTACTTATTAAAAGAATATTACTTATTTTCTGGTCTCTGATTGCTGTCCACTTAATGGAGATCCAACTGTACTTGTCATCATGTACCTACCACAGTACCACTGTCTAAATATACATAGACCAGTGTTTTTACCAGGATTTGCTACACTGGGGTCCAATTAAGACCCATAGTGAAGCTACATGTTAAAGGGGGCCAAATTTTTAGATACAGTTAACTCAATGTTTAACTCACAGGTCTGAGTTTGAGTAAATACCTTGTACTTTCTTAGATAAAAAAATCCAATTTTTACACATACAGCTCTGTGTTAGAGTAAATACCTCATACTTTTTTCATACTTGATTGGGTGATATCTAAAGATGCCATAACTAATTAAATGTTGGCTTATAAAGAAATGTACATAATTATGTTTACATACGTTTTGTAATAGATTTTCCTTTTTTTTCCTTCTTTGTGCCCTTGGGACACCTTGGGCTAATTATAGTGAGGCATTTCCCGAAAAGGTGCACCAATACCGCAATGCAGTGGACTGGTAAGAACACTGATAGGCCTACGGCTGTAGTATCATAATATGATGGTAACCCATTACTACCACTACATGGTTGCATTAATGGTATTCCACTGTATATAATAACATAATACCTCAACCTCAGGTTCTGGCTCAGGTTCTGCCTCAGGTTCTGGTTCAGGTTCCAGCTCAGGTTCTGGCTCAGGTTCTGGTTCGGGTTCACGTGGTTTCACCTGAGGGGGTGGTCTCCTGGGTGGTGGTTTGGACTTCAATGGAGGTGGAGCAGGACCCTTCTTTTCTTCAAATTTGGGTTTCTCACTCTGTCCTTGCTTAATGAGACTTTCAGCTTCCTGAATAACATTAAGTCAGGCTCATTACAATTGTGAAAATAAAATTTAAAGATTTTGTCCCCTACATATCTACCCTAAATTTATTGTGATACCTTAAATATCAAGGAGGATACTAACCTGAGATCACGCTCAATTTTCGTTTCGCTTTGTAAAAAACATTCCGGCGGGCAAGGTGAAACAAAAAGAGAGCCTGATACAAACCTTCTACAAAATGTCTTCCGCCCACTTTTTTGATTGATAGACATTTGCCGAATCAGCCAACCAAAATTTCTTCCATTGCTTGTTTTTTGGTATGCAAATTTTTCACACGTGGGAAAAATGCAGACTCACTGACTTAAAAAATAGCTTTTATCTTTCAACATTATTTTGCATCTGGATCAGAAGGCCGTGAAGTATATGACCTGTAAACAGCTTCGTGGTATGTTTTAGCTCTTTACAGCAAGGCACATCCTCGGAGACCCAGGGGCAGTTAGTCGGGTCGATAAAATGTTCGTGGTGAAAGTTTACTGTAAGATCGAGACGAGGGGCTCGTCTCGATCTTACAGTAAACTTTCACCATGAACATTTTATCGACCCGACTAACTGCCCCTGGGTCTCCGAGGATGAGCAAGGCAGTGACCACTACATGTAGCTTTAAAATGCGTTTTTCCGCAAAATTTCCAGGGTTGAATGGGGTTAAGCAAATTACCAAGTTTTTCTGACAAAATCCACTTTTTCAGCACAAAACAACCAAATCTGGCCATTTTATGTAAAATCAGGTGAAATATAAGCAAAAAGGTGATTTTTAGGTTTTTTATTAATGCAGATGGTGAAGTTTATATCAATATTTTTGAACTTTTGGAAGATGGCGGTGATCTAATGCACCTATCAATGTAAACCCGGTGGGGGGGGGAGTGCGGGCAAGGGGCGGGGATTTGACAAATTTTAAAATTTTTCGATCAAATTCCCCAGGGTGGGAAACGAAAGGTCAATCAAAAGTGTCAAAAAAGCCCCCACCCCAGGGGAAAAAATCTAAACAAACAATGCTGTAATACTATATAAAACGAATAAAAGAACATTTCAAACACCTTGTTACTACTTTTATTTACGGTTAACGGAAGCTCCATTAAATTACTCATTGTAATTAAGTATTTTCTCTCTCCACTAGCATCTGTTATCTTAAACAACAAAATCACTCCAGGAAGATTGACCGTGCTATATAATATTAATAAAACTTAAAATGCTTTATAACATCTGCTCAACATGTCGGAACAGGTCAGATCAGTGACCCATAAAAAATCCTCTGACTTTCATGGTGGAATTCGATTTCAATCGAGTTTTACAATTAGATGGGAACTTGAAGATAAAAAACTTTCTCAAAATAGACATTATCTGTTTAGATGACATTTTAAAGTATCGGATTATGGCGATTAAAACAAATAAAAACTTCATACCTTTCTCCAACAGCGTGACTTTCTGGAAGCCTCGAGGGACGGACTTGGTAACTGCTTCTGAATTGATACCAGGCTTCTGTCGGTCAAAGTCAAATGTCCCGACCCCGGGGTCGCTTCGCACGATCAAAAGCCCGATAGCAGGGATAGTCCCAGGCATCAAATCCCCTCCCCTTGCCCGCACTCCCCCCCCACGGGATTTACATTGATAGGTGAATAAATATAAACCAAGTCCTCAGCTGCATGTACAAGACAGTAGTTCTTGACTGTGTTATTCTTGTCAAAGGTCAATCCATGACTCAAAAATTATTAGGGCAACAACATCTTCTAGTGCATCATGTGCATTGAAGGACTTTTGAAGCAAGAACACAAGATATGATGATTGGTTTGTCTTTGGAAAGTGTCCCTCATCAGGATTTTGCAAGTAGGAAACTTTCGATACTTGACTTGCTTCCTTCAAGGGTAGTGTACTTACTGCCTTGTTGCATTATATTAAAAGTTTTCCTTTACCATTTTACTTTGACTATTTTAAGTTTGTCTACTTTTGAAGCAAAATGATTGATGCCTTCGGAAAGTTTCTGTGTTTTTTTTCATGATACGATTCACACTTATGGAGATTGACAGTTTCAAAAAAGTGACTTGTTACTCATATAACATTGTATCCCTCATAAATAAGCTCATGCCATACTAGTGTCCAGGCTGCGTACAGTCCTTTTTCTCTAGACAGCCAGCTTAAGAGGTTAATTAAAATCTTTGGTGCATTCTCGGTCTCTGAAGAAAATCGGTACTGTAAACTACAGAATAACCAAGTTTTTGCGCCTAGACCTATGACTTGCATGCTTATTTTTAGGCCATAAATCTGAGTGGAAAAATTAATCCATAACTTAAGGTATGGACCTCTAACTTGGGTTTTTCTAATAAGTCAGAGGTATTCATAACTGATGGAAATCCAAAAAGAAATAGTGTTATTCAATATTGTTACAGTTCGAATCACTTGCTTTACGTTACTTTGCACAATGGGCACACAAAACATAACTTGTACCTTTAACCTAGCTTGTCGCAACGAATTGGCTCTTCCCTTCTCCTGCTGCATTTCTCTCTCATCTGCCTCTCTTTGTTGTTCCTATTAACAACAACAAAAATATAAAACAGTTTCTTCTTCACTTCAGTTATTAAGAAACAACTGGGAAATATGTCAGATAGAAATAGATGTAACACTGTGAGATCACCAAAAAGCATGTAATGTTTTAACCCTTAATTGTACTAGAAACATGCAATTTAATTACTTGCCAATAAAACACATACGGACAAACTGAAAAAAGTGACCAGAACACTGTTACGGTCATACAGTAGTAGCCAATCGATAAGCCTAAAACTCACTGATTTACTGCAAAGAAAACATCTTTTTGTTTAAAAAATCTCCTCATCATACCCAGTACAGGCTTCTCAATTAATAATTTGCAGAGAAGTCTGTTCCTGGTTACCTAAATTTTGTGAGACATTCATCCTTTATTACGATGTGGAATTTTAGCAAGACTGCAAATTATACATGTGTTATTGATCTTTTCCCTTAAAACTAATTTAAACAAAATAATGTTATTAATTTCTTGCTGGCATTTCTTTTATAATTTTTTATGCTAATGCAAAAACTAATAAATAAAGAATAAAAAGTTTTGTGCCTCACCCATCTTGCTTGTTCTTGTTCCCTTTTCTTCTCATTTGCCTCCCTTTCCTTTCTCCTATAAAAAAAAAACGATTTGTTGTATATTCAGTGTTCTCCCTGAATCTTAGCTCAGCTAGTAAGGGGCCATTCATAGCCAGTAAGGCAAAAAATATGCACTAGAGGTGAACTTTCCTAGGGGCGTGGGGGGTAGTAGAGTGAAGGACATGGCCCCACCCTCGCTAGGAAAATTTCTGAAACGTCATTCCCTCCTTTAAAGACCTATTTTACGCAAATCGGCCATCCATTCATCCATTTCCTTGTGGCATGTGAGAATCGGATCGCATCACAACTTGTGTATGTTTTAAAAGTACCTCTTTAATTTTAGTAAACCTTCAGGCTGTTGCAGGTGGTAAGAAGTGTTGCTTCAGGCGGGAAATTTTACTGGTTACCACCTGATAAGGAGAACACTGTATCTAATACATGTACATCAATTAGCAATATTTTGGCAAAATAGATTTATCAGGATTCTTCTGCCTAAATAATTTTGCACTATTGTTTGACTCCAATGTATTAATTAAGTTTTTATTTTACCATAAGGAGAAGACAGCTTCTTAGATTGAAAAGTCAATAAGAAGGACAATTGTTGGTGACTTCAATTTCTAAAAATTAATAATTAGCATACACAAATCAACATAAAGATTCTTACTTTTGTTCTTCAATACTCCTTGACCTTTCTCTAAACTGTTTTTCTCTCTGCTCGGCCTCCTTAGCCTATAAAGCCATTGAAAGTCAGAGAGTTCCCTGTCAAGTATTGAGCACTCAGCTCTCATAATAATATGTTAGTTTATAAATTGAGTTCTGGCTGCTCTATGTGCAGCCGGTATATATAAACTCAATTTAAATTGTACAGTAAACTGCTGTTTTCCTTTCCTCTGAGAAACAAAACAAATTAAACAAAACAAAACTTTGTTTTTTTTTTAAAAAATAATTAACTGATTACATGTCCAAACGATATCATGGCTCTACTCAATTAAGACACAACAACTGTTCAAACAAGGACAAAACCAACCTCTCTTTCTTTTCTTTTTCTTTCGGCTTCATTCTTAGTAGCAATGGCCTGTTTACGTTCTTCTTCCTTCCTTTTCTTTTCATCTTCCTTTTTGAAAAGAAAAAAAAATAGATCTATTATTTATTTATTTCATTTCATTTTTGCTTTCTCTTTTTTACTGACTTTATAGGAGACAATTATTGTCTCATTGCTCACCTAGAATAGCTATGCTAATTGTGAGTAAATTATTTAAAAATTGAATAAACTTGTACTGTTGTTGTTGTTGTTGTTGTTGTTGTTGATTTGTTATCACATTATTAAATTTTTTAGTGCTATTTTGAGTGTTCAGTTCATGGGGCAGGAAATAATTGGCCCTGATGCTTACAAACCAATTTGTATATAGTCTCCCTCGCAGCCATTTTTAGTATCGTCACGCAACGCTCCTCCCCACAAACGGCTGCTCACATTCAAACAACATTCCTTTCCACCACTTAAACCAATCACCATGTAGTTTACATATTTCGGGAACTAGGCGCGCCAACTTAATCTAACCAATCATATTGTTTCTTTTATCTTGGAGTCCACTGCTTCCAAAATGGCGACCATTGAAGAAGCTTTTGACGTTGTTAGCAAGACATTTCGAATTTCTGCCTTAAATGCGCCGCAAAAAAGCGGAATTACGAAAATAGTGGAAGAAGGAAGGGATGTTTTTATTAATCTTCCTACTGGTTTTGGGAAATCTCTTCTCTATCAAGCATTACCACTCGTGTTTGATGTCACTTCAAAACAGCCTGGTCATATTGTGGTAGTTGTTTCACCATTAATCAGCCTTATGGACGACCAAGTGTCTTATTTGAGGGAACTAAGGCTTAAAGCATGCAACATAACTTCACTTGAGGACGGTGAACGCACTCGTGTTGTAAATGGTGAATATTCCTTAGTTTACGGATCACCCGAAGCATGGCTGAAAAACGAACACTGGAGATTAATGCTGACGAACTCTGTTTATTCCAAAAAACTATGTGCGATAGCAGTCGATGAGGCGCATGTTGTAAGGCAGTGGTAAGTCTTTATATAAATAAGCGTCTATATCATTGCAACAAGTTATCCTTTGCAATAGATTTATGCCGTGTATTTTCTGTTTAATGTGTAGGGGAACATCTCAAGATAATAAAATGGCTGCATTCCGCGAGTGTTACTCAAAGCTATACGAACTAAGGTCTCTCGCACCTAATGTGCCTATGGTAGCCTTGACTGCAACTGCAACCAAACTGACTAGAGACACAATTTTAAGTCTTCTGAACATGGAAAATGTAGTGGAAATTAAAGAAAGTCCCAATAAATTAAATGTTGCCTATGTTGTACAATATATGGATAAGGACACGGAACTTGAATTTTATTTCAGCTGGCTCACTGATGAACTGAAAAACAGTCAGGAGAAAACAGACAGAACAATCATTTACTGCCAGACTATAAGGCAATGTGGTTTAGTTTACGCTACAATCAAGGGTTTGCTAGGAACGAGCATGTTTATTGGAGATGACTCAAAAAATGTGCTTGTTGAAATGTTGCATTCGTGCACTCCTGAAGAAAATAAGAAGACCATTTTGGAGTCGTTTCAATCTGAAAATGGTATTATCCGTCTGCTAATAGCAACAATAGCCTTCGGAATGGGCGTTGACTGCCGAGGTGTTCATAGAGTCATACATTTTGGACCCTCCAAAAATGTAGAGTCCTATGTTCAAGAAACTGGTAGGGCAGGAAGGGACAACCACCAAAGCATTGCTTATGTTTTATATCATGGAGTTATGTTGAACCATATTGACGCCCATATGAAGACTTTCGTTAAGACTAAAGAGTGCAGGAGGAAAAACATTCTAAATCACTTTGAGTGTGTGTCCATGTATCCAGAACAACCTTATCTTTGCTGCGATAACTGTGCTTCTCAAAGCGAATGTGGTATGCCACACCCTGAAAACCTTACCAAATTCCCTGTCGCCACATACAAGGACATTCAGCCTACATTGAAGGAAAGAGAAGTGTCGCAACAACAAATGAAAGTTGTCAGAGAAAACTTGATAAAGTATCACAAGTCCATTGTTATGCAACTTGTTGGTTCTACTGCAAATGGAAATGTGAAGACCTTAACTAATTTACAATTTATGTTAGGATTTTCACAGCACCAAATAACACAGGTTCTGGATAATGTACATCGAATTTTCTCAATAGCTGATGTTTATAAGTTTGTAGAAATATGGGACAAAAGGCATGCACAGAAAATGCTTTTAATTCTTAACAATGTATTTGCAGACATCAATGATCACTGTGATTCAGAAATTGCTGTAAATAATGCTGATAACTTTGAATTTGATGATGATTTACTTGACGAATGGCATGAATTTTTGCAAGATGATGAACTTTATGATATGATCTTGGACAACTTGTCATTGTCACAACTAGAAAGTTCAGTACTGGAAGAAAATGCCAGTGATTCAGACAATGATGATGTTATGCCACCAGCAGTATTGGCAACAGTAGAGAATATGGCATTGGATCACTAATGATTGATAGTTTACTAAAAGGGACATTGTCAGCTGGTGTGCATGCTCATTACATACCTATTCTTAGCTGATCTAAATACACTTTGTCATAAGATACTGCTTTTAGCAAGTATGGTAATATACTGTAATGCTATAGGATGAAGAAAAGCATACTCAGAAACAGGTTTTCATTATAAGATTGACAATGGAAAAAACTTTAGAGAAGATTGAAGTGGATTTCTGTATGTAGTTTTCTTTGATTTTGGATTGACGAAGACACTTTTCACATTAAAAAGCCAGTGTCCAGGTCAGCATGGTCACAAAGCTGACATTGTCCCTTTGAATGTGATTGTCTAGACTGTATTGTGTACTGGCCAAGGTTTTCTAGGTTTTCCAGAAAGGGCAGGGGCACATCTGTTTGGGTCAGTGTGGCCTCTGTGGCCTTCTGAAATCTGTCCCTGTTCTTATTATCTCTGGTCCTTTTTTGGAGCAGAAAGCTTAGTGCTATAATTTTTTTGAGGTGTTTTGATACATACAGAATGTGATTGTCAGAAGACTCATGCAATTAGACAAATATGAAATATCTTTCTGTTTGAGACAAGTGAAATTTCACATGTGAAACATAAGGGACAGAAATGAAAATTAAAATATATATATATATATATATAATGGTCTTGCTATTGGAACAACTGAAGTTTGAAAACAAGTGCTATAAGAGATTTAAGGGTACCCCTGTAGATTCTATTATGAACTGATTATTTGAAAATGGAGTCTTTTGTATGTGATGCATAAAGTTTAGACTACAACATGTCACTAATTAGTCAGATCAAAAATTCAGTCTTGTCAATAGATACATACATACATACATACATACACTTTATTGATGCTCCCTAAGTGGGCTTTTCAGCTCAATAGAATAAAAAAATACAAATATATAAATTAATTGAGAATGTAAATACAATAATATTATAATTACAAAATATATATCAATAATATAATATATCAACTTAATAAAACATTTGCAAGATGACGTCTAAAATTCCTGGGGCATTTTAAGGACTTAATGTTATCATTCAAGGAGTTCCAGAGTTTGGCTCCTCTGAAAGCAAAGGAGCGCTGCCCTGTTGACAGGCGACATAAAGGTATATCCAAAGCACCAGATGATCGAGTTTGTCTATTATGGACTTGAGAACGTGATTTAAACATATCAGCAAGATAGTCTGGAACAAGCTTGTTAATACATTTGTGCATCATAGTAGCGTCATTTAGAATGAGTTTCTCTCTAATAGGAAGCCATTTCAATGATCGCAACCCATCCGAAATATGGTCATACTTTCTTAGTCCCAGAATAATTCGCCCAGCAAAGTTTTGGACTTTTTGTAACTTGTCAATATTGCTGCTGCTGGTATTACTCCAGACAGTTGAACAATATTGGAGTTTACTAAAGACAAATGAATTTATTACTAACAGAAGTGTTTTCCTATCCAGGAGGTGCTTGATTCTGTTAATTTGGTACAATTTAAAAAGGCATTTAGAGGCAATCTCAGTGATATGTTGGTTATAACTGAGGCGTGTGTCGAGAAGAACACCCAAGTCCTTAACGACAGGCACAGGTGTTATTTCCTTGTCAAAAAGTGTTATACTGAATGATGACAGTTTCTTTAAAAGTTGTGGTAATCCAACAGCTAGAACCTTAGTTTTGTCCGGATTAATCAAAAGAGAGTTTTTACAGCACCACTGAGATATTCTCGTAAGATCTTCGTTTAAGGCGAGGATGGACGTGGGTAATTCGGCAGGTGAAAAGGACAAATACAATTTACAATCATCAACATAGGAGGCAGATAGACAACGTTTAGGAACAGAAAGGAGGTCGTTAACATAGATTGTAAACAAAACCGGACCTAAAATAGAGCCTTGCGGAACTCCGAACTCAAGTGGGAGTACTTTAGAAACTGCGTCACCAATTCGAACGCACTGTTGTCGGTTAGAAAGGTAACTCTGAAACCAATCCAACGCACCCTGGGAAAAATCGAGATTTTGTAGCTTGGATAACAAGATGTCGTGTCGAATACTATCAAATGCTTTAGACATATCTAATAAGACCATGATGGAAACTTTCTTGTTATCCATAGCCTGGAGCAACTGATCTGTAACGTACAACAGAGCTGTTTCTGTCGAGTGAAGCTTTCTATTTCCGCTCTGATGTGCTGCCAGTTTATTATTTCTAATTAGATGCTCCATAAGTTGTCCATGTACCAACCTTTCAGTGACTTTTGAGACTATTGGTAATAATGAGATGGGGCGATAGTTGTTAGGGACATCTGGATTACCGCATTTGAGAATAGGTGTAACCTCTGCTGTTTTCCATGCACGTGCAAATGTGTTGGTAACAAAGGAGTTATTCACAATGTGGGTAATTGTTGTTAGCGTACTGGGTAAACTGTCTTTAAGAATTCTAGAAGATATCTTGTCCATTCCAGGAGCTTTGTTAGATGGTAGGCTTCTAATCACCCTTTCTACCTGATTTTCCGTGACTTGATGGAGAACGAATAATTCGGGGCTAACGTCGGTGGATATGTGTAAAGGAGTCGGCACATCCAAATTTACATTAAGTCCACTTGTCTATACAATATTTTTCTGTCCATAGATCAGATTCCTATTATTGCACTATGACTCTGCATATCTAATGTTTTAGGAAACTGACCTGGCAGAAAACCACAACTACTGCAGCAAGAAAACACTACTCATAATTTACACATGTACATGCAACAACGATTCTTTGACTGACAACAACTATTGGATTCAAATTTTTCAATAATCAATTCATAAAATATCAATGCTTATCAATAAGTAAACAGTGAGTGTAAACTTATTTTTCTCACTTTTTCAACAGACAATAATATCTGAGAACCACTTGGGCTGTCATTTATAGTACATTTTGTGCAGCTCCACACTATTTACAGACTATTTACAGACATCTTAAAATATTGTATAGACAAGTGGGAAGTCATCAAAGGTGTGGTCTATTTCATTTCGCATGAGTTTATCTAGCTCTGATACCATTGAGCACATTTCTCTTGTGTTTATTTATCCACTGATGTAATTTTGAGGCATCAAGTCCTTCCAACCTGTCTCGCTTAAAGTCACAGAAATGATTATAAGCACGTCCCACTTTTTCTTCAAACACATTCATTTCCTGAGCTCTTTTGATAAGCTCTTGCAGGTCCCTCTCTTTGGATGGATCAGAATGTTTGCCAGATTTTGCATGTCGTTTCAAAGAATCATCAAGGTTTTCCAGGATTAATGATGTTGAACTTTCAGCTTTGCATATTCTTGATATGGCTGCCTCTGAGAGGTTGGGTCCAAGGTTTTTGATACTCTGCTTTACAAAGTTATTGCTGTGCTCTGTTGCCTCATCCAGAGGAATGTTGGTGCCTTTCTTGCCATGATTATTCACAGACCTGTTCCATATGAAACGTTCACTGTCTCTCTGTGACAACAGAGAACTGATCAGAAAAAATTGGTACAAACATTCTAAAGAATATTTTGTACTATGATGATCATCTGCTTTACAGTACAGCATGAAGTACTTGTACTGTCGCATAAGCCTCAATCCATCACCTTCTTTGATAGCGTCGAGGAAATTAAAAAACAGAAAACAGTCAGCTAGAAGTGCACAGTTGTAATTGAACACATCATCACTTGTTTTTTTTGTACGCTCAGAAGAGTCATCATCACTAATACCTTCACTTGTTTTGCTACTGCTGTCTGCAGTTGAAGGTAAATGTGTAGAGAAATTGGTTTCAATAAGTGGCTCCTCTACTTGAACTGGTGGGTCATGCTTGAGCTCATGATTTCTTCTGCTTTTTCCATCATATTTAAATGAACTGGTGCATCCCGGAAATCTACAGGGAAATCTGCCATCGGTTGTTAACTCCTGTTGACGCAGCAGGTTTTCTTTCTCTGTTTCTGTCACTACAGTGTTTACAATAGCATCGACAGAAGAATGTTGGTCAAAAACAAATGCATCAACAACCTTGCCAGCTATTTCATGGAGGCAATTCAGTTTTTCTGACTTTGTCAGCAAATCCATTCTAGGAGGTAAGTCAACCTTTGATGGCTTCCCACTTTTGTTTTCAAATCCAAGGACTTTATTGGCCGCTGTAATTACCCTTGATTGGAAAACTACGCTCAGGAAGTCTCTGTCTGGCCGGTATGATGACTGTACATCTCCAGTAACATTTCTTCTGTTAATAAGGTTGCGGTCGGAAAACATGGTGCAACTATCAGTTGCAGATTTTCCATTGTAGAATCTGGCATAAATCAACTGATGATAAAAGAAACATCAAAGTGTTAGGCGCGATTCAGACGCCGTTCTTTCCATTAGCCGAACCTAATACATTGAATTAAGTACATGAAAAGTTTGGTATCTGAATCAATTAGGAACGCTTATTTCCATTTGGAACGGCTCAGTTGTTCTTCACGTCTAGCCCGGCCGGGATTTTCGACTTTAGAACGACTTCAGATGCTGAACTTTTCATGTGCCGAACCTAATGCATAAATTATAATAACTTATTATAATATATTGATAAACCAATAGCCAGCAGATAAGTATTAGGGAAAACAATGGAATTAACCAGTAGCTACACCTAGACGATTATTCAGTGGTTAGTGATCTTGAAGTTTTGAATGAACTAGGGCCAGAATGACGATGATGATTAAATAAAAATGCTATTGGATACTGTAAATAAGCCCTTCTGGTTATAGGCCCGTCCACATGTAAACAAAAAAATTCATCAAATTATAAGCCTCCCCTCCCCCCCCCCCCCCCAATATATGCCCCCCTCTCATTCTGTTCCAAATTTTATTGACATGAAGTTGCTTTATTATGATTGTTTGCAGGTTAATTGCACACCTGTACAATACTTTAATCAGCTCTGCTATAGCCTTTTTTGAGGCGCTATTTCTATTCCGGTTAAAAGGCCCCCCTCGGATATAAGCCCCTTCGTTTATAAGCCCTCCTAAAACTCCTTGCAAAGAAGTATAAGCTGTAAGCCACAGTTTACACTTATTAATCATCATGAAAGAAAATGAAAATGATATTATGGTCTTTCAGCTTCAACATTAATTTGTCAAAAATATGACAGATAATAATTCATCTTTTAGGTTTTAAATATTGTTTTACTCACACTGAGTAGTTTGACAGCAGCGTGCCAATCACCCAGCTGTAAGTTGATTCCTTCGAGTCTGTCTTTGGGTGTGTAACCATTGGCCACAGAGGATATCATATTCACCGCTCGTTCAACGGTAAGCTGGTCTCCTGAAAATAGTTGACCATCTATGCCACCATTGTGTGTCTGAGGAAGATAACCATGGAACTGCTGTAGAATTCCTAACATGTCCTCGTTGACATTTTCGTTTTTGAATATTAATCCAAGGGGAACCTGAAATACATTATTACAAACACTTAGTTGTTACAGTTAGATGCATATGTGTTCATACTATGATAATCACGTGCAGGAACATTTTTAACCCCTCAGGTAATTACCATGTTATTTAGCTTCACACTGCCAAAAGTTGACAAACTTTACTAATGTACTGCTTTTACACAAGACTCCAGATAAAATACTCTTTCTGTGCTTGCTATCTAGACCTTTAATACCCCCTCTCTACCCCCCCCGACCCCATCCCCCCCCAGAATTTTTGGTGCCTTTTCTCAGGATGGGTAACGAAATTTTATGAAACCACACATCATTACCACAGATTGGTTTAAACAAAATAAAAGATTATTCTGCCCTACATGTTCATAAATTCAAACTTTTTATTCCACCTTTTGCTAATAACTGGGACCAGTTGTTCAAAGGCTGATTATCACTAATCCAAGGTTAAATTTAATCCAGGCGCCTGTTTCTTTCGTTCAAAAGCATGTTTTCTGTTCATTTTTACCTATAATTTTAGAGCTTATAGGCAAAAAGAATCAACTGCAAGAATTTGCTTTGCAAGCATTTAGATTTGAAGTCAAATTTTGTGCTTATCCTTGGTTCTCTTAATCCTGCTTTGACCAACCAGTTCCTGGAGTTGAGTCTTATAATGATTCAACTATGGCAGATTTAAAACAAACCTTCTTTGTTTTCTTGGATAATTCACTCGTATATTTATGAGGAATGTGCTGGATGCAGGCATCAGCCAAAGGCGTTAAGACGTCAAAATAATTAACCAATATTCTGGAACACAGGACAACGTAGTTCAACCTCTGACATTTCTGTTCCTCCATTGATGGCAAAAACCTCAAATTACAAACACCAAGTAGGTTACTTTTTGGAGCTGAAGAATCCAACATAGCCCCAGAGACTCTGTTCTCCACCATCTGATGGTTGACCCAGTGGAAGTCCTTGTTCTGTGACTCCATAGTCATGTTCTTTCGATCCAAATGGATATCCAAGTTGTCAAACGAAATGACGAAGCCTGGGTGTGCTGCCTTTTGTATTTCATCTTTCTCCCTTTTGGCTGATGAAAAATAAGTGGAAATGAGTCAAGTACAACAACTTGATTCTCTCTGTTTTGCTTCCATGCAATCATTGCATGATGCAAGTTAATATTGATTGCAAGATACAAATTAATATTACTATAGTAAGTGCATACCACTGATCCATATAGTTAATGCTTAACCGTGACCCAACTTATAACTTTACTCAGAAGTCATCAACTCATAAGACTCACAAAAAGCTTTCTCATACCTGACTGGATTTCATCTTGACATTCTAAAGAACAGTGGGTGTGGGAAGCATGTGTGAACAAGACAGCATCACATTTCTCTTGAGCCGTCTTCAGATCTTTGTTTTGATTTGAAACATGCTGTTTTGCCTGGACAATAGCTGCATCATGGTTCTCGCCTAGCTCATCCAGTTTTCTCAGTATACTGAAATTTGCATTAGTCAGTTTCATCTTGTTAAATCTGCCGATGGTTGACTGTTGAGCAAGCAAAATATATGTACATAAGGTTCGAAACTGTCCATCTATAGTGGTATGTTAAAACTAAAGAGAAGGAAAAATTCTCTGGGAGTTGCAAAAGATGAAGTTTTCAAGGAAAATTTTGTGCTCTTTCTGTTGCAAATGCAAGTACTTTCTATTATTACGTTTACTGAGCTACTGCACTGCAAACTAACTGGGATATATGACCGTGTTTATTAGTGTTTCCAAGTGTTCTGACACTTTAACTAACTGCTGGTATTTAATGACAGTGTATTAAACGTACAATCAAAGTATTTGAAACCATCATGGGGGTAGATGCATCATGCAAGATTTCTTTCAAAGTATCAACTATTAAGAAAAATTATATAAGCTTCCATAAGACTTCACTTGCCTCTACTGACTTTGACTTGAGAAGTATGCCAAGAACCGAAGCAGTGGCATCCATTTTCTCACTCCTCTGTTTTAGAAGTACTGATCCCGCTATGGCTACGCTGGAGAACCATGAATACTCTTTAGTCCTTTTGTTCACTGCCGAAGTCATCAAGAACGAGAAGAACAGTGGTGCTCTCTGTCTCCACTCGTTGCATAGAAGTTGGAAGTCGAACTTGGCCAGATCCTCTTTGCTTGACTTTCTCAAAAGCGAAGGATTATTTCTCGAACATAATGACTCTACCTCTTTTGACAGGGTTTTCAACGTATTTTCAATGATGTGATTCTTGATCGTCGGATTTTTCATTACCGCATTTGCGATTTGCGAAGGAATCCCATGCGCTAAAGCCTTTCCAATGGCCTGATAACTTCCACTCAGGGTTTTGTTCAAAGTTTTACTCGGGTACTGGACGGTCAGTACAGTCTTTGTAGCTTCACTTGATTTATCACGAGGATTGGAAGAACCTTTTAACACGACTGGAGTCGAGGTAAACATCGGCAAAGGCGGAGGTGTTGCTGTCAAAATTTGACCAGGGAAAGCTTGCAGCACAAGTCCGTAAGGATGACTGCGAATTGGAGATACACCTATAGGCTGGCTAGTCGCGGTAAAATTGGCTGAAGCATGACAAGAAGTAGAAGTGGTAGCGATGGGAAATAAACGTTTCGAGGATTTCCCACGGCACGAGGCTGGGGATTCTCCACTGTCGTCCTCAACGCGAAGTAAGCGCTTCGCTCTCGGTAGTTCACGATCCTTGTAGATTTGTTTTAGTTCATTTTTCAGCTCTTCAAGGTGATCAGAGGCCTTTTTGAACTTGATAAGTCGCCTATAGCACGCTTTACAAACTGCCAATTCGCTGGTCGCTGAATAGCAGCTGACATTAACATCCAGACAGGAACTTACTATGTCTGGAAAATCGAAAGAGCTTTTACCAAATATATAAATTTTTTCTTTTTTTGGAATTTCCGTGGAACAAATAAAGCAACGATCGCTTTGCAACACTTTCTTTGGCGTATCCCCCATTGAAAAAAACTCCGATCTTTTTAGAATGTGAGCATTTCTCGAGAACTTGAGAATTTGAGAACGCGGGAAAAACCACGTTGTTTACAATTTTCTGTGATTTGATTGGTCGCATACTAAACAATGTCAGTGATCTGATTGGCGCAAAGACTACAAAGGGAAAGGAATGTTGTTTGAATGTGAGCAGCCGTTTGTGGGGAGGAGCGTTGCGTGACGATACTAAAAACGGCTGCGAGGGAGACTAATTTGTATACAGCTATTTCGAGAAAGGTTGTCAGCAAAAAATGTGCACGCGACAATCCCGAAAGGTAATATGGGATACGATCTATACACTATTCCTGACGACTCTAGCTGTCGAACCTTCTTTTTTTGCTTTCCTTTAGCACTCTCAAACACATTTTCATGGCCTTTTATGCCAATTATTTTAAATTTCTTTGAAGAACAGTGAACTCAAAACCACCCGAAACACCTTTCAGGATTGTCACGGGCACTTTTTCTGACAACCTTTCTCCAAATAGCTGTATAAGCATATGAAACAGCATGTAGAGAAGCCAACCCAGTCTGAGACCTTATTTAACATTACCCCTCTCCATGACTTTTCAAATATCAATGAACAAACCATATTAAGTCATTAGCCTGCATCTCTGTGACAACAATATGATGTCTCATGTTTAAAGGATTATTCTAACTAGTCATTAGTATCATTGTGCACAATAAAAAGCTTATGATAAAAAACTATAAATTACTACACTTCCAGGAATGATATTGCAGAAGAATTATGTGTACGTCTGATGTGGTAATTTTCATACTGACCTCAGATTTAGACCAAAATGCATCCCTTTTTTGAACATTAATTTCTTGCTGTACTTTAACTTTCTGGTACACAGAACCCTGTCAATAAAAATATTTTCTTTTCAAAAATTTATACTACAATTATGTAAATATTTTTGACACAACAATATAGTAGAATGTAGCCTGTGAATACAGTTGCCTCTCCTTGCTACGCAAGTCTTTTCGCAAGAGAGGGATCTGCGATTTGGCCCCTGCATTTCAGACAAGTCTTCATCAACAGTATCAAACTTTTGGGTCGAATTGACGCATCTCTGCCACAAAACATGTCATACAGCGACAAATGAGGAGAGAAGACTGTATCCGCAAGCTAAGTAAGTTGAAACTAGCTGAAAAGGACATTAACACTTAATATGTGATTTATTATTTATACGCTATTAAATTCATGCCACACTTAGTTTTGTCCAGTCCCACTGTTGCTTGCTTCAATCTCCCCAAGCAAAGAACCTGTCAGACAATTTTTCCTCCACCCTTACTAAAAATGTCAAAAGATTTGTATTACATTTCTAAAGGAAAACTGTCTTACAGTTTTATTAATGAATGTATTTAGCAATTCATTTTTATTGTTATTTTGTCCAGATTATGTGATTTTACTGTACGAATTCTTGTGGCTTTGTGATCAGTTGTGCAGCATTCCCAATTAGAAAATAATCAAAAGCTGACTCACATTACCCAGTCTGTATAATTAACTTTCACTGAACTTTGTACTTTACTTACTACAGGAGTAATGGGTTCTGCTGGTTTTGCTTTCTCTTTATGAAAACTGTAGTTTGCACCTAAACAGAAACCCACACTGTGTCATCAAGTTACAATCAAATTAGCACCTTCAAGTCAGATATTTCAGTCTAGCTTATATTCACATAATTATACCTGAGGCACTTTTTACTTTTTCAAGGACAACGCTTTCCTCAACATCATCACTTGACCTTGCATTTATGGTAACGTGGGCTCCCTAAAAGCAGAACAAAATATCTAACTCTCTAAAAGGACATCATTAATCATAAACACAGGCAACCCATGTTTTTTAAGGGTGTCAGAGACCATGTGACAGTGATTGATATTTGATTGTCACCTCGCAATGATCAATCAAATTCTCCAATATCGGTAGTATCATAAGTTAGAAACATACATGACTTGCACTTTTATAAGAGACCAGAGTAGCTCTTAATCACCCGATGTAAAAGTGAACATGAGGAGCCAATTTAAAACTCACTTGAGTCTATTGAGTGAGTCCAATTGAATGAGCGTATATTTAATCCCAGGATTAAGTTTACAAAAATCTTTAGATTTTTAAGACAAACTGACTTTAAGAGACTTCAACTTTTTTCAATGTATTCTTGTAGCATAACCATTTTTTCAGCTTTGTTTACAAGTGATCTGAAAATGTTCTTCATTTTATTATATGGCTGGCAGCTTACCCTGATTGGCTACCCAAGGAGGTGAATTGGGCCCACATGTAAGTTATGTATATTGCTTGTTCAAAATTAAGCACTTTGTAACTTACTTTAAAAAAAATTCTTTTGGCCAAAAGTGAATTAAATCCTTTGATGACAAAGCATGTTCAGTCAAGATGGCTGGATAATGGCATTCTGTTCTTCTTCTTCTTTTTCAATTCTTAACAGCCTCAACTTTGTCTCTCTTCATTAAACTTAACTAGTCGTCTTGACCCCACACTTACATATGCATTACGGAGCACAAGCAAGTTAAACCAAAAACTCATACAAAGTTGTCAAAAGAGGTGGTTGGTGCTCTAAATTAATTAAGGGCTGGAAAGTGGATGGAGTTGACTGGTGGCCGGTACTAGTGTAAAAGAGCAAGACATCAAATCTCAGAACCCCATGAGGTTAGCAGCGGAGTCGGCAGAACCACTGACCTTAAAGAAATTTTCAACATCCCGCACATGTCTTGCACATACACCTTTTCTTGATGAGGGTACTCCCTCACCTTGCTGCAAGAAACAAAACACTGCTTGAAGGAAACTGTCAGAAATCATGTTTATATGTAAACTATAATAGAGGTCAAAAGCACTGGGACCTTTCCACTGATATTACTAAAACTAGCGACTCCTCCCCTTCCACCCCAATCAAAGTGGAATTTTTCTCAAAATGGGTGGAAACGAGTTCTTTTTTTGGCCACAACATTGCTGGGGGGAGTAGGGGGACGACAGGATGAACCCAAAGTCAAACCAAAAATTGTTGTTAGGAGCAAGGTCCTATGTAATAATTACTTAGAAGGGCTTTTTCACACAGTCCCAAGTTCTTTTGTCCCCCATTGTAGAACTTAGGGGGTGCTTCTTGGTGTTGTGGAATTAACTATTGTTGGTTAGCTATACAGTAAAACCCCACGTATAAGAACCTGAGTTTTAAGAACCTGAGTTTTAAGAACCTGTTAGGCTAAAATTTTCATTTTAAGCCACATAAGAACCTATTAAGGCTAAAATTTTAAGTTAGGTTCTTATCAGTGGAGTTGCTGTAAAAGTGTATAGGTAGAAACTGCTGAATTTAGATCATCTGATTATATTTAAAAGTAACTTGACATAACATTTTGTTAAGGACAGTACCTGCACTCTACTGCCATTAGGTATTACTATTATTATTAGGTATTATGGTATAAATGATTTATATTGTATTATAAGATGATATTTATAATATATTTAAATGAAATTCATATGAAAATATAAGAACCTATTTCAAGAACCTTGGTAGTCTAAACTTGCTCTAAGTACCATTTATATAAAAATCTGTTAAGGCTAAATTAAAAAATCCATGTCCTTGTACGCAGGGTTTTTCTGTATATCATTTTGTGGTGTGGGTATTTTTCACTGTCTATTCAATCTTTTGTATTATGTCATTTAGTGATTGTAACCATCTGCAACACTGAGAAACTATCAAGCTTAGGAATTAAATTAACAAGGATCTTTAACATCAACTAGACTAGGAAGAAATAAATCAAACTTACCCAATTAATGAAGACAATTTTAGGGAGGTTTGTGTTTGGATCCATTACTTTAATAGCAGCATATAACATCTTTCCTTCATTGAGTTCATCCACTAATTCATCAAGGTCGCCATCTGAAATACAAGTATAAATTATTATATAGCTTATGTCAAGTGAAAACCCAGAATGGCGAAGTGGTACCAAGGCACTGAGAAAATGCCTCTGAATTATCTAGTATGCTGGAAACATCTTATTTCATACACTAATACTACAAGTAGGGTGGAGAATACTATAACGGAGTACATTGTATTCCACCCCCAGCACCCAAAGGAGGGTGGGGGGGAGGGGGAACTGAAAGAAAGTTTTGGTGGAGCGTTGATGCCAAGGCCTTCAAACCCAGATCCTGTTTTTAAAAGACAAAATCAGTTCATTACATGTATCTGACCATGTTTGAAGGAAGAGACCTTTTTTTGTGGCCTGAATAATAATTATGGGGATCACAAAAGAACATCTACTTTACTTTTTTTTAAGTTTGGAGAGTCAATGAGCTTTTTCAGTTATAAACACAGATCAAACCTCATGTGTTGGCCCGTGGTGAACCACCAAGGTACACACCCCATTCAAGACGAATAATATTGAATACTCTGTTATTAACGACTCAGGGTTCTAGATAGGCAAAGTGAGGTTATCAAATCATACTCCAACACTTGATTGACCATTGTAATAATTGCATTGTATTATCATTAGTATAAATTGTAACTCTATCTTAAAGCTTTTCCAATACTGTAACCACATATAGTCATGCAAATAAAGCTTATGTTGTTGTTGTTGTTATTGTATTAGTGCTCCCTCGATCACCAACCCCTCTTTCCCACCCAGTTCCAGCAACACCTTTACTCACTTGACAAGACCTAGTAAAAAAAAATCTTTTATACATTACATGTAGCACTGTAGCACATAAAATAACATTTAAGAGAAACCAGGGCAAGATTCATATGACAGATTACATCCGCACTTCCGAGCTAGAACTGAAGCAGACTGATTGCTGAATATTACTATACTGAAAGTAAAATCAAGTGATTTTAACTTTGTAACAATAACACTCCAAAATAATTATTGCGTTGGCAACATGAAAAATCTATAGTATTCATTACACTACTAATTGAATTTAAGTTGGATAAATCGACGTTAACTGTTTAGGCGTACACAGCTGTTACTCATGCACTTCGCTGTCAAAATACACCCATTTTTTTTTAATAGCGCTACTTTCGCAAGTATGCGAAAGGGAAACTTAATCTTCCTTATATCGCTCGCTCTAACTCCATAAGTTAGCCTGCTTCTAAAGAAACTAAATGAAAAAATTGTCTCAAAAAGGAAAAGAAGGGAGAGATTTCCGTGAAAACATTCACTTCCTCACCTCCAGTCTCCACAACTTTGAGATCATTCGTCTTCCCATCGTAACCAAATACAGCCCTAAAGATAAAGGAAGGAATATAATCTTAAAGTGAAAAAAGAAAAGTATGGCAAAGCCATATATCTCACCAGTTGACGTCTGGAGTGTCGTCAAAGACGTTTTTCCATGTGTTCAAGAGAGAATCGCGATTCTTGGTCAAGTTGATCGCCATTTTGGTTCCCTTGTCACGTGAATAAATTTGCATACTTAGGGATCTGGGACCCGTTTCTTGAAAGTCCCGGTAACTTTACGGGCCCGAAATCAAATATAAAGAATAAGAGCGCGGGTCCTGGCTAGCAAACTACTCCATTTTGTTTCATTAACTGACAGTTTTATCGTTTTAGATGCAAAACTATTGAAACCTCGATCTTTAATGTAAAAGGAGACAGCTTACCGGGCCCATTAATTATCGGGACTTTCGAGAAAAGGGCCCCTGGGCCGGATGGGGGCCAAGCGAAGGCGAGGTCAACGAGAAAAGGATGGAGGAGGAGGCGAGCGAAGAAAAGGCATCATTTTCTCGTTTTCCTTGGATCAGCTTTCGCGCGGCAGTATTCCTTACTTTATTCAACATACTAATAACACACATAGGATAGACAAGACAAGACAATATTTTAGGGGGGTCTTATACCAGCTGATACATCAACCGTTTTCCAAATAATTTAAATTAGGGACTGTTCTAAAAAACTTGTTGGGGGGGGGGGGGGACTGATGTGAAATTGGGGGGTCCCCCAAAAAAAATTGGAGGTAAAAGGGGGGTATTCGAAAAATATAAACACTCTCAAGAGGGGGGAGGGTACCTTAAATAATGAAATCAAAAATTGTCATTAGACAATGTAAACACGATTTAACCAAATATAATATTCATCATTTAGCAGTACTATGTTTGCTTACATAAATAATAACCTGTTTTTTCTCTCTTTTGATTCTGTTGTAATACCTAGTATCGTAATGTCAACATAGAATATTCAGAACATATATATATAAGCTGTAACTTTTTTGCAATCCAAAAACTGAGAAGGTCATTGCTTAAATGTCTTCATGATCAGTCCCACTACAAATAAAGAGTAGACTTTTCCCGCATTCCTGTACACAAAGACACCAACTCGACGCTTGGGTGGACAAATACAGTGACTTGTATGAAATTGTCTACCCGAGCCTCGTCAGTCATTTCTTTAAGTTTGCTCACTGGAGCGTAATAAACACGGCCTTGCCTGATTCAAGTAAAGGTCCAAGGTTGGCTAATTCACATGTTACAGTTTCCGTCGCGTGGCAATGAGAAGATGTTTTGTCTTCTCTTCGTCAGGGACCATTTGATTTGACTTGAACCATCTTCTGGCATTGTTTAGACTGTTGCAGTTTGCGCTGAAGATTATCGATGGAGTGATCGGAAGTCTATAACGAAAAAGAGGGCAAGAATCCTCCAGTTTCAGTTCGTGCTTTCTCAATTCCACGGACCTGACTATCTCGGAGCCTGGAACAGGCTAAATTTGCAGTGATATGGGTATCCCCGCGTTTTGGGCATCCTCATTCCCAAAACCCTAGTGATATGGGCATACCCTTCTCATATTACCTTAGCGATTTGAGTTAGGTTTACGCAGTTAGGGTTTCTGGGGATGCCCATATCACTAATATAGGGTTTTGGGAATGGGGATGCCCAAAACGTGGGGATGCCTATATCACCGGCAAGAAAACCATACCTGACGGGATAGGGCTTGTGTTCACACATAAGAACGCTGATTTCGGCGCGATTTCTGTATTAAAGGGATCGAGAAAAGCAGCGCCGCGCTGATCCGAAAAATGTCCGAAGTAGAAAACCAAATATCGGATGGGTGTTCATGCTATACCGCACAGCCTTTTCGTGTCGGCAGTTAGCCTCACGCCGTGGAAGGACTGATTCCAATGCAAGTTACTTGCAAACAGGCGTTGCTAGCGTCAGGATGGCGTAGACATGTTTGTGGAAGAGATTTTTTTTTCATGCGCCAACGGTTGAAAAGACACTGAAGACAGGAACGTCACAACGAAGGAACTCTAACATCTTTCAAGATTCAAGATTTTGGAAGGCCAAAATCCTGAATTCAAGGTTTTGGAAGAGGGGAATAACCCGGAGAGAAACTGGGGCCCGTTTCTCGAAAGTCCCGATAATTAACGGGCCCGGTAAGCTGTCTCCGTTTACATTAAAGATCGAGGTTTCAATAGTTTTGCATCTAACGCGACAAAACTGTCAGTTAATGAAACAAAATGCAGTAGTTTGCTAGCCAGGACCCGCGCTCTTATTCTTTACATTTCGATTTGAATATTTGATTGCGGGCCCGTTAAGTTAACGGGACTTTCGAGAAACGGGCCCCTGGTTCGGGAGAAATCCTAGTTCATACGACTGAAATATCAATACGAGGGATACGAAACATTCTACATCAAGGAACCTCCTATCTCTTCACAACTACTCGAACTAGATCGAACAAGCGCTAAGGCGAATTCTTCAACAAAACTCTTTGGAGTTTAATGGGAAAAAAACTACCTTCAAACACATGGTACCACCATGGGCACGAAAATGGCGGTCGCCTTTGCCAATATAGTAGGGAGCTTTAGCATCGACGACGGCAACGGCAGCGGCAGCGAAAACGTCAGTTTTAAAATGACTGAGTTCCCGTTTTTTCATTCTTTGTCGCGTTTATTCCAATTTGCTGAAAAAAGGCAAGTGTAGGCGAATTTCCCAGGAGTTGATTTCTTGAGGACCGCACTCAAGTTTAGAGAGAGAAAAAGAGATACGTCGTCGCTTGTTTACGTCCTCCATAAAACTTGCAATTAGGCATTTTCACGGCTTAGTCGTGCAAGGATGGTAAAGAAATGTACAAAAAAGCGTGATGCACGTGCAAAGTTGTTGTTTTGCGTAATAAACCTATCTCTTTTTTGACGTTTTGGTTGCCGTCGCCGTCGTCGTTGCTAAAGCTCCCTATTCATCTGAACAGGGGTAAGAGACTGAAATCCCAAAGCGCACTAAAACCGCTCCTTTGGAAACGCTATGTAGACAACATATTCTCGCTCGGGACCATAAAAACAGAGACAAAATAAAACAAATCATTGAACAATAATAATAAGCGAACAATCATCACCCAACAATCAAATTTAAGGCTGAAATTTCCGATACGGAAACAACATTCTTGGACACCTATATCTACAAAGACGCAATCCTTGATGTGCATACTCTTTTTAGTTCCTGTCACCGAAAAGTTCAAAAAACAGCTTTATTAATTGAGAAAGGAGAGGCCATGAGACTTCTCAGGACAAACTAAAAAAAATATTTGAAGAGATAATTGCAAACTTCAAATCACATCTGATAATTTTAATGAGAGGAAACTAGCACTTCAACAAAAACAAAAGAGAAACCTACGAATCTTGCCTTTTGTCACACAATACCAACCATCAGTGCCTAACCTAAATTCTTATGACAGGTTATGAGAAACTAGCAAGTAATTGAACAACAACCATCACAGAGCGCAATCTACAAAACTCCGCCTCTTATCGGCTTAGCCGGGAACCGGAACGGTCGAGATGTGTAGGCCTATCAACCCCATTTTACCAAATCTTGAATTCAGATAAGGATTAATTGGCCTTTCAAAATCTTGAATTCAGGATTTTGGCTTTCCAAATTAAAATCTTGAATTCAGGATTTTGGCCTTCCAAAATCTTGAATTCAGTATTTTGGAACTTGTGTGGTTCACTCCAACTCTAATCGCATGAACGCTAGTTACATAAATCTCTTGTTAATCGACCTGGCACCACTATAGCTGAAACTATCTTTATAGTAACTGGTGCGTGGTAAGGGAACAACAAGCTTATATCTCGGAATCACGAAGATTATAACACGTAACAATATCGCTGCGTTGCATAAATTTAGGTGATGACAAAAGAAATGTTCTGCTCACTCGTGGCCGAGATTGGTTTCAATGTGGTGTTTTTTAATAGTCTTCAGTATATTTCAGTATTTTTTAACCGACAGCAAGTAGGTTTCAATGGTACTTTTAACCGCTCGACAAAATACCGGCTCTTCAGGCAGAATTTGAGCTAGCTGGAAAAAAAAAAAACATTGGCTAATTAGCTGGCTGGGAAATCTGAATGAGTGCCTCGCTAGCTGAAAATGTGAAAAATTTGTGCCGGTTCTGGCTGGATAAAAAGGTATATTTTTTCTCCTGGCGATCGCACTTTAATTTTTTATATGGATATTAGAGCGGGCGAAGCAAGTAAGTGCGCTTGAAAATCACCCCACGCGAGCTGTACATGTGGAAATGACACCTTTTGCCTGTGAAAACGGAAATTTGTTTGGGTGTGTAAGCAAAACGTCCTGCTGTGAATACCTTGTAAAAGATACACGTAGTGAGAAAATGACACAGTTGAGTCAAGCACCGCTCACCGCTTTGTTTTTAGTTGTTTCGCTGTCGATCCTTTATAGAAAACACCATTGTGTGTTCGTGTTTTAATATGCCTGTCTACATATCAGCTACTGGCCTACGTTCAACTTTAAACCTGATGTTAAGACGGCCAAAAGGTAAGCAAAATGGTTGTGTTTCTTTGTCAGGCTGCCGTGCATGTGTATCGAATTAAGAACATTCGCTAATGCACAAAAATGCCATCAAATATTGAGACGACTGAATACAAAAACTCTCTCCAATAAATAATGTACTCTGGTCTCTTAGCAGAGTGAACTCAGAACTGATTTCATTCCGTATGCTCGTTTGCAATGTTGTCCAGGTTTGCGCGCTCTGGAATATTTCCGTTGGAACCAATTTCTCTTTTGTTATGTGCTCACCGGGACGGGAAACCTCCTCGACCTATGGTCATTTGGAAGGCGTTTAGCAACTGCACAGGTATCTGTTAGGATCGGAAAACGTAGGAAGATTTTACGTTTGTACTACCCGTATATTGACGTATTTCGCGTCCGTTATAGTAACTGTTGTTCTTAAAAAAGGCACGGTGTGCGACAAACGAAGACTGCAGACTTGCAGACTAGCAGACTTGCAGACTCGAAGATTTGCAGACCTACATTTTTTGTGACAGGGCTTTGGGCTGAATTTTATTCATCCTGGCGAATCGCAAAGTATGTCTGAGGCAAACAACAGCGCTAGCGGGCTACAAACACAACAGTGCCCGATTCGACAGGTGACTGGAAATCCTTGCCGTGGAAGACTTAACATCGGATGAACGGTGACCTAAACTTCAGCGAGAGCAGCGAAGAAGAAGCTATAAGAAGAGTGGGATCATCGAGCGGCTTTAAAACGTTTTGGTGTGAAACTTTTACGGTGATTGCCCGACTGACTACCTACGACTACTGGCTTTTGCTGCGAAACTTTGCACCAGTTCTGGTGTGAAACTTTTACAGTGATTGCCCGACTGACTACCTACGACTACTGGCTTTTGCTGCAAAACTTTGCACCAGTTCTGGTGTGAAACTTTTACGGTGATTGCCTGACTGACTACCTACGACTACTGGCTTTTGCTGCGAAACTTTGCACCAGTTCTGGTGTGAAACTTTTACGGTGATTGCCCGACTGACTACTTACGAGTACTGGCTTTTGCTGCGAAACTTTGCACCAGTTCTGGTGTGAAACTTTTACGGTGATTGCCCGACTGACTACTTACGAGTACTGGCTTTTGCTGCGAAACTTTGCACCAGTTCTGGTGTGAAACTTTTACGGTGATTGCCTGACTGACTACCTACGACTACTGGCTTTTGCTGCGAAACTTTGCACCAGTTCTGGTGTGAAACTTTTACGGTGATTGCCCGACTGACTACTTACGAGTACTGGCTTTTGCTGCGAAACTTTGCACTAGTTCTGGTGTGAAACTTTTACGGTGATTGCCCGACTGACTACCTACGACTACTGGCTTTTGCTGCGAAACTTTGCACTAGTTCTGGGGCGAAACTTTTACGGTGATTGCCCGACTGACTACCTACGACTACTGGCTTTTCCTGAGAAACTTTTGTGGTGATTGTCTGATGACATACCATTATGGCTTCTTAGCTACAGAAAAAATGATTGAGTAAGATAAAACTCAGGATGACAAGCTCTTACTAGTGCGGAGAAAGTTACTACGAGAACACGTTATCAGTCTGGCTTTAAAAAGTAAACTGTTGCCATAGCATATTTGAAAACATGGACAGTATTGTTTTTTATGCCGAAACAGAAAGGTCCTTGTTTGCTGTCAGGCGTTTACGTAAATGACGAAAGAGGAAACCATCCTCCCCACGTTGAAACTCGAGTTAAAGACCGCAAGCGTTACCTTACTTTGTGGGTTCGTGGTTTTCAGCCGTAGCGGTTAGAAGTTTCCGACGGAAAGCCTGTTTACTCGAAACTTTCTATCAGTTCTGGTATAAACCTTTTTTTTGGGGGGGGGGGGTGGGGGGTAACAGTAGCATACAATGCTGGCGATAAGCATGTGTCTACACTGAATTTGGGGTGATTTTGCAGAGGAGACAACACGTAGATGGAGCTTACTCGTTAAACTTTATTTCGCCCCAATCGATTATCGTTGGAAAAAATGCATTGGTCTTAAGGCTTTGCGGTGATCACTTTTTTTACGTGTTATTGTTTTATGGACAAAGTTCGGGATCTTCCTTTTTATCGTTTACCTTGCAAAAACTCAAGACTACTCCTCAAGTCCACATTCCAAAAGTGTAAGTACCGCTGAATGTCTTTATAGTTGTTATGTTATTGTTATGTAATACTTATTTGTTTAGTACATGTTAATCCCTATCCAGGGGCGGATCTAGGGGGAGGGTGCAGGGGGTGCGCACCCTTCCCCCCTAAGATGACCTGCGGTTTTCTAATACAACTGGTATTCTGCCAAAAAACACTATGTGGTTTATTGGTTTTGAAGTAGAGCAAGAGACGAGTGCACCCCTTCCTAAAAAAATCCTGGATCCGCCCCTACTATCCCTACACTGATCTTTTCCCTATATCTCAAAAGAAAAAAAAACGACAACTAGATAAAAGGGTGAAACAGGTTAAACACGCTTTTCTTTTATATTATGTAAATTTGACGTAAAACAGATCTTGCCTACTGACTTACATGTTTTTCTTGGTAATGTGTTAAATAAAACTTTGCTGGCTGGCTCATAACCTACTTCTGCTACCGCTGGCTGGCAAACACCGAATTCCGTTTCACTCTGGCTGGGATTGCGTAATTTTTGTTATTTTAACCTTGCTGGCTGGCAAAAAACCGTCAAAACATCATTGCTGGCTGGGATTTTTATTTTCTGGAAGTCTTGCTGGCTAGCAGTGAAGAGCGGGTATTTTTTTCCCAGGAAAGTTAAATATTAACATAGGTTGACGTAAAAGCACTTTGCTAGTGTTTACGACATCGTATAATCAATTTCGCGAAAAATGTTCGTTGGGTACTCCTGGTAACAGCAACCGCGTTCATATCGTAATGTTGTGTAAGTCTCGCCAGATGACAGTTCTCAGGCTTAGTATAAGGACACAAAGAACTTAATGATTGAACAGTTGTTTAGTTAATTGGTCAATTTAGTTAATTGATCAATTTAATTACGTATTTTAACACTCCCTTTTTTAATTCCCGCGTCCTCTGCAATCCTCTGGCTCTTCAATCAATCAATCATGTCTAATGTGTGTGCCAAACTAGGGAAGAGTCCTTCCCTTTCTCCCCTTTTTATATAATAACAATAATAGAAGTTCAAAATAGTACTTGAAATGAATATTTCATGCTTTCATGCTAACAATGAGTACCTTAAAAATTGTGTGAAGCAACAGATGCATCACCTAATATAACGAGTTTAACCTGTTCATGAATTAAGACTGGCAATTTGACAATGTTTTTCAGAATGGTTCGCCAAAAATCAGTCTAGATATAAATTTCTTTTAAGGGAAATCTCCCCAACAGTAATGTGGATATGTGTGATTCCAATCAACAGGTCACAAATACTGTTCCATGTAATAAAAATAAAACCTTTTCAGTTTTCCTCAGCTTCAATGAAGAAACTTTTTCAGTTTGCATTGGCTCAACGCTGTATTGATCCCATGGTCAATGGTATGCACGATATATAATTATAGTTCAAGAACAAAGTGTAGACTACTATACAACTAGTAGTGTATTAACTGTCCTTCGTACACACAAACGAGCCACTGCGTTGACATGCCATTATCCACGTTTTCCGTTTTCCACCTCTCGATTTCTATAACTTAGACCGGGAAATGCAAAAAAACTTGATCGGATCACCATTCACGTTTCTTACCTACGATTTTGGGCATCGGGAATCGTTTTTACGTGTAACAGAAGCACGCCTCTTAGTCGAGACCAGTCTGCAATTCGCAATAAACGGTGGAAATGACTACTGTCTCTGATGCAGCTAATAAACCACACTAAAATCACTTTAATTCTGTTTTATTGCCGACCTTAAATTCAGGTAAATTCGTAAATAACATAATGCAAGGAATGCATTTCATTTCCGTCCGCCCAGCGATCGAAGATGGAACAGCCAGACTCACCCCCGTCCGGCTGTCCTGTCGAAGTACGAGTGTAAACTATCGTGTTCTACACCAAATGCTTACCATCGAAGTGACTAGCAACAGAAGCACCAGCTCAAAAAGTGGGTCTAACCTTGCAGTCAATTTGTTATAGTGTGCTGTTATGTATAATTTCCATCTGATCAGGCGGGTGTCACGCCTCATACAGTTCAATGTAACTTGAAAAGTAGATCTCACCATGCACTCAATTTATTTTCATAGTGTACTACATGTATGTAGTATAATTTCCATCTGAACTGGCGGGTGTCACGCCTAATACAGTTCGATGTAACTTGTAAAGTAGATCTAACCATGCAGTTACGTGTAATTTATTTCCATAGAGTACTATGTAGCATAATTTCCATCTGAACTGGTGGGGTGGCACACCTCATACAGTTCGATGTAACTTGAAAAAGTACAGGGTGTTTCAAAAGTTCGTTCCGATTTTTTATTCGCTTAAATTTTACTAATTATCAAGAAAACCTTCTGTAAAACTTACTACGTTATTCATTATTCATTAAACATTGAATAACTAAAATATTAGTAACAAGAATGTCTTCCTGTATGTTTTCTGACATTTTCTAAGCGGTGAGGTGTAGAATTTACGAGCTCCCATAGCGTGTCCAAAGTCACATTCTTCCAGGCGAAGCGTAGTCACTATCTTAGCTCGTCCAGTTTTTTGGTAGGCGCTTTTAGGGGAGCTCGTTTTTCGGGAAAAACGAGCTCCCCTAAAAACGCCTGCGTGCATGGGAGGCTAGTGTTTTGGGGGCTGGATCTTTGTATGTTGTCTCGTCTACGATAATCCAGATGGTCTCTAGGGGGTTCACATCACATGAGTTTGCCGGCCGCTCCTCCTTTGGTATAAAGTTGGCAAAGCCTTCTGAGCCATGCCTGCATGAAGTGCACACCGCCTTCTTCTCTTCCAGGTTTTCCAACTTTTTTTGGTAACTTATCCCGATACCGTTGTGCCCGAAACTTTGATCGATAATGTGAAGTTGAAATTTTTTTACTTTTCTGCTTGGGGAATTATCACGCGTATACTTACAGATTTTTCTATAATATTTCTCACACAGTGTGTGAAAAGACGGCCATCTACTCCTTGGTTTGTCTTCTAAGGTCTTTACTTTTGACCACTTGTTCGGTTATCGTTCAGACTTCTCAAACAATTTGACAATTGTTTTTGACTGAATAGCCAGAAGTCCACAAAAATAGATGCATAAGCTCTAGCACAAACAGTGTAGGCCTTCGTTTTCGTGAAGGAGTAGAGAAATTAAATAAAAGAAAACGATAAAAATACCAAAATAGAAAACCTACAATTGAGCAGGAAAAGTATGGCTGGAAAAACCTCGCGTACGTGCACAGTTGGAGGAAAAATTTAAAAAAAATTATATTTTCTTCAAATTTTAGTTTGAAATTGTTTTGAACTGTAGTTTAGAGAAATTTCTTACCTGAATCAGCTTACATTTGTCTAAAGAAGCATTAAATCCGTTGCGCAAAATACAATTTACAATCGGAACGAACTTTTGAAACACCCTCAAGATCTAACCATGCAGGTAATTTATTCATGTTATAGTGTACTATGTGGTATAATTTCCATATGAACTGGTGGGTGGCGCACCTCATACAGTTCGATGTAACTTGTAAAGTAGATCTAACCAAATGCAGTTAATTTATTTGTTATAGTGTACTATGTAGTATAATTTCCATATGAACTGGTGGGTGGCGCATCTCATACAGTTCGATGTAACTTGTAAAGTAGATCCAACCAAATGCAGTTAATTTATTTGTCATAGTGTACTATGTAGAATAATTTCCATCTGAACTGGTGGGTGGCGCACCTCATACATTTCGATGTAACTTGTAAAGTAGATCTAACAATGCATGCAGTTAATTTATTTTCATAGAGTACTGTGTAGTATAATTTCCATCTGAACTGGCAGGTGGCACGCCTCATACAGTTGGATGTAACTTGTAAAGTAGATCTAACCATGCACTTAATTTATTTTCATAGTGTACTACATGTATGTAGTATAATTTCCATCTGAACTGGCAGGTGGCACGCCTCATACAGTTCGATGTAACTTGTAAAGTAGATCTAACCATGCAGTTAATTTATTTTCATAGAGTACTATGTAGAATAATTTCCATCTGAACTAGCAGGTGGCACGCCTCATACAGTTCGATGTAACTTGTAAAGTAGATCTAACCATGCAGTTAATTTATTGGTTATAGTGTACTATTAAGCATAATTTCCATCTGAACTGGCGGGTGGCGCACCTCATACATTTCGGTGTAACTTGTAAAGTAGATCTAACCTGGCGGATGCAGTTAATTTATTTGTTATAGTGTACTATGTAGAATAATTTCCATCTGAACTGGCAGGTGGCACGCCTCATACAGTTCAATGTAACTTGTAAAGTAGATCTAACCATGCAGTTAATTTATTGGTTATAGCTAGTGTACTATGTAGTATAATTTCCATCAGAACTGGCGGGTGGCGCACCTCATACATTTCGGTGTAACTTGTTTAGTAGATCTAACAATGCAGTTAATTTATTTTCATAGTGTACTATGTAGTATAATTTCCATATGAACTGGTGGGTGGCACACCTCATACAGTTCGGTGTAACTTGTAAAGTAGATCTAACCATGCAGTTACTTTATTTTCGTAGAGTACTATGTAGAAAAATTTCCATATGAACTGGTAGGTGGCGCACCTCATACATTTCGATGTAACTTGTAAAGTAGATCTATAACCATGCAGTTAATTTATTTGTTATAGTGTACTATGTAGTATAGTTCCCATCTGAACTGGCGGGTGGCACACCTCATGCATACAGTTCGATGTAACTTGAAAAGTAGATCTCACCATGCAGTTAATTTATTTGTTATAGCGTACTATGTAGTATAATTTCCATCTGAACTGGCAGGTGGCGCACCTCATACAGTTCGATGTAACTTGTGAGGTAGATCTAACCATGCAGTTAATTTATTGGTTATAGTGTACTATTAAGCATAATTTCCATCTGAACTGGCGGGTGGCGCACCTCATACAGTTCGATGTAACTTGTAAAGTAGATCTAACCTGGCGGATGCAGTTAATTTATTTGTTATAGTGTACTATGTAGTATAATTTCCATCTGAACTGGCGGGTGGCGCACCTCATACAGTTCGATGTAACTTGAAAAGTAGATTTAACCATGCAGTTAATTTGCTATAGTGTACTATGTAGTATTGTCCATCTGGCTCTCTTAGTTGTGAATAAATAATTAATCAAAACTCTTGATTGGTTATTTTCTCAAAAAGATGCATGTGTTTTGTGCAGGGTCAATGCCCGAAGAGGCAAACAAAAACATGAAACAAAGAAACTTGTTGAGTTTCAGAACTTTGGTCTAAGGTAGAAGCAAACAGATAACAATCATATTGTCTAATTTTGTCAAGTTGTAGCAGAGCTATTTGACGTTGAATTTCGACTTCAAATTTTATTGAGTACCACTAACATTGAACTACACACAATTTCATGAAAATTTAAAGTCAAGAGGATGTGAAAAATCAGCATATGCTTAAGTTGCATTTATGGAAGATTTACTCTGTGAACCTTTCATAATGTTATAACATCTGTTCTTTTCCATGTTGTTCTATATATGCAGGTTTTGCCTACTGAAGAAGAGCTACCTGGGTTGAAGCAAGATTCTCCTCCATTTATCCTCATAGCGGGTGAACTCCCGAATTATGATGACATTTTTATCGTTGCAAAAGGCGAACGAATACTAAACGTTTCCGGAGGCCACCTCGTTGCTTTTAAATGTTTAGTTTGTTTTTATTATACTCAAGCCTGCACAAATACATACATTTTCTTGCCGAAACACGCTCTCCAAATCTTCGATTCACACAAAATTCCTGTCAATGAGACAGAACTTGGTTCTACCTTCTGCGATTGTCTGCGATGACGATCGCAGGATCGCAGATGATCGCAGAAGTGTGTTTCCATATGATCAAAGACGATCGTAGAACTTTCTGCGATCGTCTGCGATCATATGGAAACCAGCCTTAATGGACCTAGGCTAAGCTATAGTAATGTGAATCTAGAGTTGTGCGTTTTTTACTTAAGTAAGCGATTGCAATTTTACGCTTGAGTTTATGTTACCCATTGATGAAGCGTCATGTGTAATTTTATCCTTCCTTTCTGATATTATTACCCTTGCAAGATGTGTAATTTTACAAGTGCAAAGTTGTATAACACCCATTTTACACCACTTTGCTTGTAAATATACCATTCTTTTGAGAGTTAAACTACACTTTAGAAGTTGGTGTAATAATACACACAAAAAAACGGATAGCGGGGCTGAGTGGCAACAATTTTACACCATTTTTTAAGTGTAGTCTGACACTTTAATTTTTAGTGTGGGTAATATGTAAACCCGAATTTGGTAAAAATTCAATTTGTTTTGGAGAAAGATCATTCATTCATATCACAGTGCTAAGGTAACACTTACTGTGTGTTTTTAAAAAAGTATGGTAATCGAAATTAGTATTCAAAGCACACTTGACGGTGTGAAGACACAGCATCCTTTAGTGCTAACAAAAGCAAAAGTGGTGTTGGCAGGGCTGCAAAACTTTTATGCTATCATCTTTTTTTTAGCGTTTCTTGCACCATGTGGCAAAATGTTTGCAGTTGTAGGTTATCAAATCGTAGGAGCTTTCTCCAAGCTTAGAAACAGCTCTTGCCAAAACTTCATTGGCAGAATGGCAGTCCTTTTCGTCGTAGATGACTTTGTACACTGGATCGACAAAGTCTATCCATTCTTGTTTTACGCCGTCATGAAAAGTGTTGTGTATAACATTGACTTTGGATATTCCGTCGTGCCATAAAACGATGCAATGATGCCTTGGATGAGCAAAGTGGCGGTACGAAACTATGTGGTCTCCAGTTTGTAACTTTGTGATGTCTTTTACTGCTTTGTCATCTGTCTTTATGAACTTCGTTATTGCTCGACCAATTTTGGGTCCAAGCCAGGAACCGACAAGTTTTCCACACATTCCACCAATTATCCCCACAAAGATGCCAGCTGGTCCAGCCACCAAACCACCAGCTGCCGCCAGTCCACTAACAAGTATCGCATCGGTGACTCGTTTTGTGACTTCCTCAATGAAAACTTTTCTTGTTAGATTGCCATCTTTTCTTTCTCTGTACAACTTTTTGATGTCGATAATTGTTATTACACCTTCGATGGCAACCACAAGACCAAAACCAATCCATTGGAGGTTGTTAGCTACTTTCTCTACTGCTTCTGCGGTACTCACCTTAACAGTTTGTGGAAGGAGGGACGCCTTTAGGAGTTGCAATGATTTCCCGGCAAGTGAACCGAGAGCTTTTTTTAATTGATCAACCATCCATTTCCGTAGCCAGCGAACCTGTTGACTTCTTTCCACTCCCTTTTTACAGAATGCCGCAAACGATTCGCAGTTATCTCTAAAGAGGTCGTAGCCTTTGTCACCGAGTCGTGAACGAGCTCTGGCTAAAACAAGGCGGGGCGGATTCTCCTTTATTACTTCTTCACTGTAATCCATACGGTAGAGATTCCCACGTTCCTTTTTCAAGTCAATCAGCTCCTCTGTAATTTGCGCCCTCTCTCCCTTTTGACTACTCCAGTGAATCACTCGAACTTTATTTCTTTCAGTGTCTACAGCTGTGACCAGTGCGTGATGCCATATCACGTATGGCCTTTTCCAAGCGATGTGGTCCCCAGGTTTGAGGTAATCTGCACACAGGCTTAGATTGGTTATCTCTGTTCTGGCTGGATGCACCATGTAAACACTGCTATCCGTCGTGTCAATAGCTACCGTCTTCTTGTAAAAATTTTCCTTCCCGAGGTAAAGGCAGTTCTCTTTACTGGGTGATACGAGTAAAGCTTCTTTCAAGTATTCACATTCACACTTTACACAAAACGCTCCCAGGAGCTCATCACCGTCATAGTAACGCCGAAATTTTGATGCATCGCTGTTGTCACACTGAATGCATTTGGCCCCGTTAGCAAGATGGACAAATCCTTCCATATATGCCATTGCACTTGCCGTACAGTTGTTGCTTAGACACAATAGGATCTAAGTTAAAAAATGAGAGTAAGCCATCAATAGTTTGCTGCCGCTACAGCTGTGATCATCGCTTTTGTAACAAAGACCACTAAATAATTTTATTTTCACAAAATATGACCATAAAGGAGAGCCTTGCTGTGTCTATCGATAAAATTAATATGGTTTGAAAAGGACTCGTTTAAAGGGGCTATGTCACACAATTTTAGACAATGTCATGACACATCAGATGCTCATAAAATAAACTAAAACATCACGATAACCACTTACAAGTGTAGAACAACATAAAAAAAACTACAACAAAGCTAAAGAATTGAAGTGTTATCAGCTTTTATTAAGAACTGAATTACTGATATCAGATTTCCAGCATTTTCATTGGCTCGCCGGACTCAGGCTATCAGTTCATATACCTGCCGTACCTAATATGGTCAAGGAACGCGTCATCAATAAAGCAAGCTGAAAACATTTTTGCAGCTCTGAGAAGTAAAAATAAAATAGAATAAAATAAACATGGAAGAGTTGTTTATCCTGGAGTTTTTAATAAAACAATTATTCTACTCGGGCTTGCTGGATTTAAAATGATTATAACCAACTCGGTGCGTTGTCACTTCATATCCAGCGCGCCCTCGTAGAATAATTGTTAAATATACCTTACGACCTTATCTGGAAACTGATTGCGCCAAGTAATTGCTAGCTGACATGAAACAATTATTCCATTCGTGATTGTTGGATATGAGGTTGGTTATAGCCGATTCGACGCCTCGTTGGCTATTTACCATCTCATATCCAACACGCTCTCGTGGAATAATTATTAAATATCCTGGCATGGGGAAATTCCCCTCTTCCTCTTTCGCTTTCGGATCGAACGAAAACGTCAATACTAGGAGGATAAACACCCTATCAAGTGACATGGGAAATTTCCCTTAAAATGTTCTCTTGCTTTCGGTCCACTGAATACAGTTTATGCTTGTCGATAAAGTATTTAAAAAAAATTAAATATCAGGGATTTGAAAAGGACACATTTGACTGAGGCCATTTTGATAAAGAAGTAGTGTTATAGTAATAGTGATTGTAATAGTTTATTGATATCCCTCTCGCAGCCCAAAGGCTGAATTACAAGGACGGTCAGTGAGAATAACAGAAGACAATACAATACAAAGACAATCAAATAGATAATTATGCAAATATGATTAAAAGCACTACATAACAGAGAAAAAATAACAGAGCACAGGATTAAAACAGGTCTTGAAACTTAATGGTGCAGAAATCCGCGAACCGCTTTGTCTTGGGGACAAGGCGCACCGGAACACGTTCGCCTGAACGGAGGCAGTATGGCCTGTCAATTGACACACAAGGAATAATGGCTTGAGTACCGGAGACGGCAGGCAGTCACACTTGATAAAATTTGTGCAAGCTTCCTCCCTTCTCTGGGAAAGGGCAGTGATGCCAGACTGAATTAGGGCGTCGTCATAGTGACAATGAGGCAAAACGATGCGTAGGGCCCTTTTTTGTACAGATTCTATAGTGTCCTCTAAATACTTTGGCTGGGCAGCCCAAACTGGGCTAACAGAACCCCCAACGGTAAGGGGGACAGGGGGGGGAATGGGCTATACTGCATAAAGTTAATGATCATTTATTTACATTTCTTTGAATTAAGTTTCATGCCTCTAAAGGAAGCATATGCATAGATATCGGATACTGTTAAAGGTAGGTAAGACGGCGATCACCTAGGGATGATTTCCATGGCAGTAGCATCATCTACATACTTGACTCTGCTTTTACACTTAGCTGCCATTCCATTTACTAGAATGCAGAAGAGCAGGGGGGCGAGTTTGGTACCCTCAGTCGTCGAGCGACCAGGAAGAGCAAATTGCTTAGTTTTTTGGCTATCGGAGAGGTCAGTGAGATGGGTCTCAAGTCATTTTCTACAGACTTTGGAGGTCGAAGCTTTGGAACTGGGACCACAATGGCTTGCTTCAGTTGCGTTGGAAAGTAACCCTGTTCCAGTGACGAGTTGTAGATATCCGCCAGAGATGGGGAAAGCTCAAAGGCGAATTCTTTCTATACAACAATAGGGATTCCATCCGGACCAGGTGATTTCTTTGTCTTCAAAGAACAAAGAGTCTTATAGACTTTGTAGTCCGAGACGTCGAGATGCTGCGGCACAGGACCCAACATGAGGTTGTTAAGGTAGAGGTTGTTAAGATCTAAACACCTAATCATTAGTGTCGTATTCTTCGGGGTCATCCAACGAGCAAATTAAGCAAAAAAAGACCTTTGAGGGACATTTCTTTTGTAACTTTTTGTTTTTATCAGCTAGAAAAATTTAATCTGTTCGGATTTCCTACCTAAAAATTGAAGTGCCCGGAAATTTTAGGGAATGGACTCTTCATTTCAGAAATTGCTAGATGAACGTTACCTTCGACGAACTAGTCACCCAACTATTTCGGCTTACCCAAAAATGCTAGGTGACCTTCTTAAGAGCCAGTAAGGGACTATTTTCCCCTAAAGCATATCACCAAATGTCTATGCTTCAGATCAAAGAACAAATACACATTCTCAATGCTAACAATACTTTTTAGACGGAAATAGACCTAGCAGTGAATTTTCGTGGTGGAGATTGCGTGACCCTATTCAATTCAATTCAATTTTATTATTCACACTTTATAAAATATTAACATTACATATAGTAAGGTAAGAATACAGTAATAAAGTAGAAGAAGAAGGAAAAAAAAGAAAATTAATGGCTTGGGTAGAAGGCTTATTTTCGGAATTTTACGGTATGTGAGACAGTCATATTACAATTGTTATCTTTGACAGTTAACTAGAATTCGCTTACATTCTTTTTTGAACTTGTGGTAGCTAAGTGTTTTTATCTTAGTAGGAATCTCTTCCCAAGTTTTGGTTATGGCAAACTTAAATGTGTGTTTGCCGTAATTTGACCTTACACGTGGTACGTGAAAGTTAAGATTTGAGGCATATCTGGTATTGTGTGAGTGAATATCAGACACTTTCACAAGGTAGTTTCGAAACACTTCGGGAATATTGGCTTCATTTTGTGAGATTTTGTGAGCTAGCAAGGAGATTTTGAGTTTAAAAATGCTATCTATGTTTAAAAGTATATCGGCTGCGGAGTATGCGTTTAATTGGCGCATGTTTACTGGCTATGCCTTTAAGTTTTTCGACAAAGCTGCTGGCTTTAGTGTGGATGTCGGTTGGATCATTTAGGATGCTACTCCAGTCAACTGACTTTATGTCATTCAGATAGGTCTTAGAGTCAAAATTTGAATAGTCCCTGAAGAATCTCTTTGGTTTTAGCCTTGTTATCTGTCTTCTAATGAAACAGAAAGTGGGCAGGTGGTCTGATATGTCAGTGGTTACAATACCAGGTATGATTTGGTCAGTAGAGGCATTTGTGTAAATATGATCAATAAGAGTTGCGGTATGGTTTGTGATCCTAGTAGGTTTTGTTATGACTGGGAGGAGGTTACTACTGTATAGCATATCAAGGTAGTCTTCAGTTTGGAATGTGTACCTACTTTCAGAAAGTCAATATTCATTTCCCCTAGGATAAAGACCTGATGCGTGGATTGCAGGGTCGTTACGAGGTATACGGGATCAGGGATCACAGCGCCGGGATCTGGGATCACAAGCCGTGGGATCGGGATCAGTAGTACTGAAAGGGGATCAGGGATCCGGTTCCTCCTTCGGATATAACAACCAAGACCACAAAATTCTGAAATGGGCCTTAATTGGAGGGACCTGCCAACGTTTTAAAATTCAGTTGTATTTTTGCTGTAACATTTGGATCCGGTACTAAACTGTATGCAATCCGATCTAGCCGAATCGTCCAAAATCCACGAAACAAAATCCCCATAAATCTAGAAATAAATGGATGCAAAATTGTGAAGCCAGATTCCTAGCATTGTAAGCCGTTGTTGTTCATACGCCTGTTGTGATAGGGATTGTCTTATCATCCTGGTCGTGTAGAATTCTGTAGCTACTTTGATCGCTGGTCAAGCCAATCAGATCTCATTTAGATCTTATTTTGCTGGAACAGGAGCTACTGAAGAGCGTAGCGTCCATATACGCACATGCGCCCGTACAGCTAAGATAAGAAAATAAAAATTATTTCCTGAAAAAGCATTTTTATCACTTGAAAATCGAGATGACTGACACCTCGTTGGCACTATATTGGTGACTTTCTGTTAGTGATTACTCGGTTATCCTTTTATTATTCCACAAAAACAATAACTAACTAACTGCATTTTCCTGCGTAGCAAATCAATGCAAAAAATGCTGGAAATAGCATTTCTGAGACCCTAAATTAGAAAATTTTCTGGAAGAGCATGCCCCCTGACTCCCCTAGGCTGGGCCTCCTTCGGTGCTGCAAATCTTCATCACCGCATCGTACACCTTCAAGATCTCAGGCTACGCCCCAGCAGCTACGCACACTAGTATGAGTAGTCTAGAGGGATAGTTAGATGGTGATGCACGACTAGAGGCGTCTAGTTTCAGCTGTAGTTTTTATATGATATTCAGCTAATTCAACCCATATTGAAACCGGGGATCAAAAAATTTTCATGGGGTCAAGGATCAAGATTGATCCCCGGGATTGGTTTAAAGGACTGACGAGGTTTTCTAGTTGAGATATAAAATTAGCAAGATTAGACGAGGGGTGCCTGTATATACATCCCACAATTATGCTAGGTTTGTGTTCCTGTAAGATTTCAATCCAGCAGAATTCTGCCTGAACAGAATTAAAGCTTAAATCTGACCTATGAATTTCTTTTAGGGAGGATGAGATGTAAATACCAACACCACTAGCAGTAAAAATTTGTAAAATTTGTAGTTAGGAAGATCTATGTTTGCTGATGAGTTACAATTAATTCTAGTTTCAGTTACAGCAATTACATCAGGTATATTATCAAAGCAATATAAAAGGTCGTGTAAGAGCTCGAAGCTGAAGTCACTGACATTACCAGAACCAAGTACAAATCTAAATTCCCTTTCATCTGAAGAAGCCATTATTAACCCTTTAAGCCCCAATATACATGCACAAATTCTCCAAACTGATCTCTATACATTTCCTTAAAGAATGAGTTGAGAGAATTTGATAAAAGATCAAAGCATTTTCTCATAGGTGATCATTTTATTAATTCTCATAACCTAATCTCTTGACATTGTATGGATATTGTTAGGAGAAAATTGATGTTGGTCACTATTGGGACTTAAAGGGTTAAATAACTACTAAGTTACTACAAGGAGTATTAACCAGATATTAAAGTTTCATTGTGATGGAGCAATGAAGTCTTCAAATTCTTCAAATGTTGTAAATGTAAATGTCTGTGAGGTTTCATGTTTACGTAGATAGATCTTACCATTATTGTCCATAGGAATTTGTACTTGTTTTCCTTCTTGAATTTGTTTACCCTTCCAAAGAGTTCACTGCGATACTGGGTTAGGGATTCATTGATGTACATAGCAGAGTCTTGGTGGATGCTTTTCCCCATCTCACAAGCCACGGATGGAAGCATGCTTGCTTTTTTCCCGCCGAGGTGCTTGCGTGACTTGTAGAATTCGTCACACTTTTCTCTTCAGACGAATTTGACAATAAATCTGTCCTTCTTTATACCCTTAGTATCGGGCAATCGGTGGGCTATCGAAATGTCCTGCTTGTCGATTGTTACACCGATGAGCTGGCCCATTTCTTGTGTTAGATTTGCTGAAGAATCTAAGGGTAATATTGGGATACCTGAAATTTCAAGGCAGTCTCTCCTCGAGCACTGTTGGATGGAGTCTATGGCTGCTTCGGCATCGTAGACTTAGCCATTAAGATGGTTGATTTTGTTGTCTTGGGCTTCGCGCCAGTTGTTAAGATCGTTTATCTGTTTCTTGGTCGACTGCATTGACGTTAAAACGGAATCGTATTTATCGCTGATCAATTGCTGTGACGATTGCCCCCTGAATCGGGTCGAGACGCTTTGACAGATTAGTTATCAGGCAGTTTACCTTTTCAATTTCAGTCTTCAGTTCGTTTCTGATTTCTTTCTTGATGTTGGGAAGGAATTCTGTCTTCCAGATCTTTCGAATGTTGTCAACAGTGAACAGTTCTGAGGAGGAAGCCATTTTTGTTGCGGAGCTCAGAACTCGCGTTCGGTCGCTATGACACCCAGGCTCTTCTTTGGCCTAAGGCCACTTGAAAATATATCGCGAAACGATTTATTTGCTCTTTTCACTGACTTCCGTTCGAAACAGAAACGCGCCTTATCACCGATAATAAAGAAACGTTTCTCGAAAAAAAGCTAGGTATCCGATCTGGAAATAATATTGAATGATGGAAAATACTCACCCTCTATAGTGCAGTCGACAACTGTTTTCTTCTTTTCTTCTTTTGGGCCGTTTGAATCCCCCGCAAGCTACAGTAGTTGTGGCTGCTACCGCAGACACCGCACGCTATTTATATTGTCGGTGGTTCTCGGAATAGCATTTTCCTCACTTGATAAAAATAGATCGTGACGTCTTATCACAAAGCACCATGGGATTTTATAACAAGGGTAAATCGCGCGCTCTGATTGGTCAGTTAGCCACTACCATTTGCCCGTGGGTGCACGCCAAGAAACTGAGCTAGCGCGGTGGGTTAAAGTTAGGCAAATTCAACAAATCTCCTCTCCTGACGGTAAAATACACCGATGAAATGCACAGATGAAAAGTGGAAGTTGAAGAAAATACTAAGCTGTCGTTTTGAAGGACAAAAGATCAAGCGACAAATTTGCCCTGGATGAATTAATCACTGTTTTCCTCGCGGCTAGGATCGGCTGAAGGAAAATCGAGCGAGCGAAGATTTAAGGTACATTTTGTGTGTTTTTTAAAGAAGAGAAAGTCTGTTTGAAATGTAAATTTATCAATTAGCATTGTGTTATTGACTTTTTGGTCAAGCTGATGCTAAATTCAAGCAAATATTTTAGGAAACACGCTCAAATTCGAGACAGCTTTGTTGTGAAGTTTTCATCGCATCGATTAAAAATTTTAGTTGAGATTAAACGGGCACATTACGCTGGAATAAGCGGATTTCATTTGAGTACACAAACATTTGGGTTTTCAAATAAATTTTTCAGAAAGTAACTTCTGTGTGTATTATTTTGTTCCCCAGTGTTCATTCATAACAGTCGTTCAGAGAACGGTTGAGAAACAACAGCCTCACCGCCGGCTGTGTGTCGGCGAATTTCAGTTTCAACTTTCTTTGTTTTTTTCATTCAGGTGTCGCTGAGTGGATTTTCCCTAGCGATATCGATACGGGAGTTGTTTACTCACGCAAGCCAACATATCTAGACTCGGCTTGTGTGTAGTGCGGATTGCACTGAAGCTAAGACGCTTTCGCATTTATTGGCTTTTAATCCGGTACGGGTTGCACCACATATCTCACAACTATCTCACGAGTATCTCACAAGCTCTCGCAAGTTCTCACAAGCTAGTATTTATCGGCTTGAACTATCAGTGTGAGTTACACCTCAAACTGAAAGAGTTATTGTACTCTAAAAAATACTTGCATTGAATAAGAGTCTTGCATTCTCAAAGGATAGTATTTCGTATTCTTACTGTTGTCTGCTACTAGCCGCCAGCATGGGAACAACAATCGAACAATACCGGTCAAGGATCAGCTGTCACAACAATTTTGTCAAAGCCAAGGATGCGTTTTCCCTTGTGCGAGGGCGATTTCGGAATATGATACTTACGATGTTTTACTTAAATGTGTTTTACTTGCCAACATTAAAACAGGTTGTTGGACGTTACAAGTCGTGGAATGAGGTGACGTTTTGGTTTACACCAATGAGGTGCTATAATGTTTACATCCCATTGCTTATAAGGCAAGCAAATAATGTGGAAAATCCAGGTCCTACAATATTTGATATCATTGATCCAACAGCCACTGTGTGACAAAGATTAAAAGCATTATTTGCATAATTATCAAATACTAATTTTCTTTGAATTGGAGGTAGCTGGCATAAATCACCAGGCCCTGGTTGTTCAAACGTTGATTTATGCCAGCTATCCAACGTTTGAACAACCGGGGCCAGGAGCAATAACACTTATGTACCAGCAAAAGCTGTGAGTTGTTAATATCAAATATCTCTTTTAGTCGTTGATGAATATGGAGGAGAGTAGTGTTACCAACCATTGAGATCTCATCTATTATTATTGCCTTCAGCTCACACAGTGATAATCTCATTTGTGTTCTTTGCTGGTCAGACATTGCAGGTAGGACATCACCTGTACTTTTAGGTATTGCTAATGCTGTGTTAATGATTGTACCATCAATGTCTACTGCCGCTACTCCAGTAGATGCTGCTAGTAAGACTGTTGGTTTCCCAGGATTCATTGGAGCATGTGTACAGGTTTTTACTACAGTGTGGTAGATTGTTTTAATCGAATGATTTTTCCCAGCACCACCACCTCCAGTTATAAACAATAAACTGGTTCAACATATGTGACTTCAGGCTGTTGAGGTTTATCATTTTATTTCTAGTCCATCAAAGTACCCTGTTGTAAGCTTTTCGTTGCATTTTATTTAATGATCTAACTGATTGATGTAATTGATCATCAGATATTTCTGTTAGCTGATTATACATTATTATTGCTGATGGACCGGGATTTTCAGTAGTTTGGGAATTTGGAGCAAGCTCTGAGGGTCCTTGTTCATTGAACACCTCATCTTCTAATGATTCATCTTGGAATTCTAGTTGTATTTCAGCATTCTCTTGATCATTTATGGGGTCATATGAATGTATGACAGTGCCGTGCTTGTTTCTTAGCCTTTCTAGAGCTTCTGTTACTAGTAAATAGCTGATAGAGAAGATGTAGTGTGCAGCAAAAGTTTCTAAACTGTGCAAATGGTAATAAGAGAAAGATTAGCGACGAGTGATCGCTGTAAAATTCTGAACAGGTCCTGAAATTTGAAGCATACTGAAGGAACCCATTTCAGTGCTGCACTGTTATGGCAAATTTTCAACCAATCACGCATGGTAAAAGTGACACCGCACTTACCAAATTCTATAAGGGCCCAATGGATTTAAACTAAGCATAAGACCCCAAGTACTTCCTCTTTCGCTTTCGGATCGAACGATTAAGACAACGGGCCAATACTAGGGGGATAAACACCTTATTAAGTTACATGGGAAATTTCCCTTAAAATGTTCTTTTGCTTTCGGTCCACTGAAAACAGTTTATGCTTGTCGATAAAGTATTTTAAAAAAATTAAATATCAGGGATTTGAAAAGGACACATTTGACTGAGGCCATTTTGATAAAGCAGTAGTGTTAAGATCTAAACACCTAATCATTAGTGTCGTATTCTTCGGGGTCATCCAACGAGCAAATTAAGCAAAAAAAACCTTTGAGGGACATTTCTAGGCCCCTTGTAATGTTATAAGACTGTTTAAAGAGATGCTTTTATCAGCTAGAAAAATTTAATCTGTTGGGATTTCCTACCTAAAAGTTGAAGTGCCCGGAAATTTTAGGGAATGAACTCTTCATTTCAGAAATTGCTAGATGGACGTTACCTTCGAAGAACTAGTCAGCTATTTTCGCTTACCCAAAAATGCTAGGTGACCTTCTTAAGAGCCAGTAAGGGACTATTTTCCCCTGAAGCATATCACCAAATGTCTATGCTTCAGATTAAAGAACAAATACACATTCTCAATGCTAACAATAATTTTTACAAGGAAATAGACCTATTGTAGCAGTGAATTTTCGTGGTAGAGATTGCGTGACCCTAAGGCCACTTGAAAATATATCGCGTATCAAACCATTTATTTACTCTTTTCACTGACTTCCGTTCGAAACGGAAACGCACCTTATCACCGATAATAAAGAAACGTTTCTAGAAAAAAGCTAGGTATCCGATCTGGAAATAATATTGAATTATAGAAAATACTCACCCTCTATAGTGCAGTCGACAACTGCAGTTCTTCTTTTCTTCTTTTAGGCCGTTTGAATCCCCCGCAAGCTAAAGTAGTTTCAGTTATGGCTGCTACACCACGCTATTTATATTGTCGGTGGTTCTCGGAATAGCATTTTCCTCACTTGATAAAACTAGTTATAGTTGTCACTAAATCTGCCCCCGACCTTTTAAAACCCGAATGAAGACTCCTTGTGATTGTCCATGTATTTGCCATGAACCTTTGAAATGCAGTTTTCGTATTAGAGTTTCTGAGTGTAATTCTTTTGTTCTCTTTTGTGTTTTCTCAATTATTACACTTTGTTTCCTGGGTTAATGAAAATCCTCATACATGACATGCCTAGGATGGACGATTGTTTTTTATACATCTCATAATGAGTTCAACCAACACTGCAAATGTAATAGAACGCGTGTTAAACAGCAAAACCATCTTTAATTATCTATTTGTAACTAAATTTCCTATAACTAATGTGTCGAACGGATGCTTTGGCTTCGAGTGTGACATTCTTGAAGTAATATATCAAACATGAGATGCAGTGTTTCATCACCAGATGAAACACCGAGAAGAGAGTTGAAAATACGACGCGCAGCGGAGTATTTTTGACGAACTTCGAGGTGTTTCATCTGGTGATGAAACACTGTGTCGAATGTTTGATATTTCTTCTCAAACAAAATCATTTTTGAAGGAGAAATTAAGGATGCAAATACTAAGCAGTGTTTCATCCGATTTCCAAACACTCATTAAACATTAATTTCCTTTGTATTTTCTTAATGAATTATTAATGAGTTTGAGAACGCAACGTCGAACGCAATAAACTGATATAAATGATTTCGCAATAAACTAACCCTACAAAAATATGGATCACTGTTTTAAGTTTCTCACCTTTGAGATGTTTCCCAGTTCATTTTTTCTGGCATGTCCTTGTAGCAAATAAAATAATCGGGATTTCGCAGTAAACTAACCCTAAAAACACATGGACCACTGTTTATTAAACCCTGAATACCTTAACATAGAACAAAACCCGGTTATTTCACGATAGCACCTTTCTTGTCTTTGACTGGGTTTTGAGAAATTTGAGCTATTCCTGATGTGGTTTGAATCGAGTTTGTCGATCTACGTTGACAAAACCAGTTCAAAGTTCTGTCGATCCACGTTGCTGATTTGTGTCTGACAAATCAAGTTCTTTAATACCAAACAATTGCAGTACTGCTGAATAACTTTTTAACTCTATAGAAATATGTATCTCGCAATAACCTTCGCGAAACTCGGTTTGGTAACGGCACTCAAGTTAAGCCCTGTCGGTCGGGGTTACGAACTGGACGGGTGACCAACCGCGAATATCGTGTTAAAGGTCCATACGCTTTTCTTTCTTTTCTTCTTCTTCTTTTTTGCGTATTATGTATTGTTATTGTTAACAGTGTATTGAAAAGCACATTTAGATCATGTGCACTTGAAACCTTATCTGTTGAATCTCTGTTTCGTGGCCAAATCATTCAAGTTGATACCAAAATGTAGTAAGGATTGTTGGAAGAGAATTGCGTTACATTGTATTCTATTGCGTTACTCGAATACGTAAATCGGAGAGTTTCATTATTTGATTGACACTTTGTATCGAGAGTTTTTACTTTGCACATGGAACTTGTAGTGTCTAGCGTCTCGATCTCTCATGTAGAAAGCCTATTCATTCAGAGAAATACGGAAATCTGTTATCTAGTGAGTTCTGAGTCCTTTGCGGAATTAAAGTTCTGGCCCCGGTTGTTCTAACGTTGGATAGCGCTATCCCACGGATAAATCACTATCCAGCGGATAAGTATTACGGAAATCAATTACGCTCGCCGCTGGATAGTGATTTATCCGGTGGATTGCGCTATCCAACGTTTGAACAACCGCGGCCTGAAATCATTCTACACAAGGATGACTTATGATGTCTTAGGCATAAATCATGGTAATGGAAATGGTAATGAATTTATATAGCGCATTTTCTATTGACATATTCAAATGCGCTTTACAAACAAGTGATCTTTGGTTGAGATCGGACATCAGCATACCGGTATACACCCGCTTACTGTTACACAAACTGATCTTTGTTCGTCTGTCAAGGACAACTAAGCCACCCAGTTTCTATGGATACCGCTCAATACAAAAAGGCAGTGTACAGTGCAACAAACAATCAATGCTACCTGTACCCACAGTATCTGCCGTATGGTTTTAACAAAGCGACAAGAATGGATGCCTTTGGTTTTACCGATTTAGACAAATAGCTAAGACGTTAGTTTTCGCAAACTCTTCATTAAACCTGTTGCTGTACAGCTGGAAGATCCGAGAAGTGAGGCAATCCGTTAAAGATACAATAAGACAACTTGTCTGCTCATCGAGCTAGTTTATTATTTATATCAGCCACTTATTTATTTAATGCTGGTCGGACTGTCTAGAGTATCTAGATGACATTATTATCTTTGGCCGTACACTGCAGGAGCATAGGGAGAGACTGTCACTTAACGCATCACCCTTAAGAGAAGCAGGTCTGAAGATTAACCCAGAGAAATGCAAATTTTTGCAGGGAAAGGTTGTTGTGTTAGGTCATGCCGAAAAAGTGCATAACCTAAATAAGCGCATTAATTCTTAGGTTTATACTACAGGGCCCAGTTGTTCGAAGGCCGGTTAGCGCTTAACCCGGGGTTAAATTTAACCTGGGTTTCTTTTTCTTGCGTTCTTTTTCTTGCGTTTTCGAGGATAATTTTCTCTGTCATTTTTAGAGCTTCCAACAATCATCTTATAGACAAAAAGAATTAAAACTGAAATGCTTTTTAAGCTTTCAAATCTGAATTAAAATCTCGCACTAACCTTGGGTTATCTTAACCCAGCTTTGAACAACTCAGCCCAGGACTACAGCTCTCCATATGACATTTTACTAAGCAAAGTTAACATGAAATCTCTATTCATTAGACGCCTCCAGAACTTCATGATCACCTTATATAAGAGTCTGTTCTTTACGAATTATCCAGATTATTTAAAAGATGTGTTCACCGTACGATCTTCATCCTACAATTTGCGCGGAAATCATATCGTGGCCCTTCCCAACCCAAAAACAATCACTTACGGTCTGCACTCTTTTTCATACTTAGCTAGCAAAATATGGAACTCTATCAACAAGTGTCTATCCCAGACACTTACAAAACATTAAATTTTCTAGAATTCAAGCAGGAGATCTTCAGATATGAAGCTTTTCCACAGTAGATTTACAAGTTATATTTCCCTTTGCATGCATAATGTTGTATATAGTTTATAAATAATATTGGAATTGTAATATAGCATATTTTATTTTATTTTAACTTATTTTCTCGAATACATTAGCTCTACAGCTACTCTGTAAATTTCGAGCATAAATAAAGTATATGTTATATGTATGTATGTCATGTCGTGTCACGGGAGGGCATATCTACCGATCCAGAGAAAGTAAGAGTCATAAAGGAGTGGCCGGTGCCGGTTGATGAGGGTCAGCTCAGATCATTTCTGGGGACTGCTGGTTACTATCGTGAATTTGTGCCAAACTATGCCCACATTGCGTCCCCTCTGCACCGTTTATGCTAAAAAGGGAACGGAACCGTTTTAGATGGACAGCTGAATGCGAGGAAGTCTTCTTGGACATTAAGCGCAAACTGTCGAATGCCCCCATCCTTTTTTCCCCAGGTGAGGGTACCGTTGATCCTGGACAGTGATGCCAGTCACAGTCGACTAGGGGCGGTGTTGTCTCAGGTTCAGAGTGGGAGGGAACGTGTAATAGCATACGCTGCGCGTTCACCATCAAAGGCTGAGAGGAATTACAACACCCTCCGGAATGAACTGCTTGCCCTTGAGTGGGCAAAGGAGAACTTCGAGACATTCTTCTATGGTGAACATTTTCTGTCCAGGACTGATCATAGTGCTTTGCCATGGCTAGAAAACTTGAAAAATCCTAGAAGACATGTGGCCAGGTGGCTTGAACGACTTAGTGACTTTGATTTTGAGGTGGAACATAGTTCGGGTCAGTTGCATGGTAATGCAGATGCATGGGTTGTCCCGTCTTCCCTTCGACGATTGTAGCTAAGTGTATTTTCACAATAAACTCTTATTGTATTGTATTGTATTGTATTGTACGAGGATGCATCAGTTAAGGACACGAGATATGCCACCCTGATTCAGTCCGTGAATATGGAGCTCGTCAAGGGACAGTCTATGTGCGACTTAGAACCAAGATCCTGCTCTTTCGCAAGTTGTGAAATGGCTTAAAACTTGTGTCAGACCCCTTAGAGGCGACGTGGATGAGGGAGGGGGGGACACAAACTGCTATTTTACTGGTCACAGAGGGGAAAAAGAGCAAAAACGCCCATACTCATTTAAGAAGACGAAACAATTATTCCGAACTGAAATACTCTATAACGTAAACGTAAAGGTAATGGTTTTAATTCCAAATCAGTTGTATTTTCATCTGACATTTCCGCCACACCCAAAGAACCTGGTTAAGTGACGTAGGGAAGTAAAGGTGCTCAACAATGCGAGACTAAATATTATTTTTAAAAAAACTTTGCGGTGCACCCTTTCGCAAACCTTATGAGAAATGGTACACCCTTCATATAAGGAAGAGAGAGGATATCAAAAAGAAAACAAGAAATCCCTGTATCTTCTGATATAAATTCAAAAAGAGATAAACATAATTAAAGCCGTCAGACTGCCAATCGTTGTTGAGTTCCATAAGTGAACGGTAAAGGGTATGCACCGGCATGTTCGTCTGTTAGAAAATAGAGACAGCTATGTCAAAGATGGAGTACCTCTTAGAATATCAGTTGCTTGATTCTTGAAATGAGACGTGATTCCAATTTGAGTATGAATCAGTGGGCTGTGAGATACGTGAGATGCTAATATGATATGGTTGATATTCACTCGCTAAGAGGGCTATTGCAGATTAAAAGTTAAACACGTCGGGCCAACATTTTAACTCCGTTAATTATTTGGAAAAAATCCCTCATGGTTTGCCCACTGATCAGGAAAAATGAATTGACTTTCTCATGGTAAGTTAAGGGGACCTTTGATGGCATGGCGAGTGAAAGTACCTCACGACAGGATTAAGTCCATTTCAACTCGAGGCAAAATCTTGGAAAATTATCGAAATATTGCTTCTTCAATAAACGGTCCTGAATTTTCTCATTTTTTAATTTTATTTATTATTAATTAATAATAATTATTTTATGTAAGTTTTATTTATTATTACCTCTGAAAATTCCCCGTGGGGAAGTGGCAATAACGTATGTATGTATGTTAACGTCTTCTTGCAAACAAAATTCACTGATTTATTAAGACACGTAATTGAACTAAAAACACTACTGACATAATATTCAACTTTAAATCTTAAAGAAAATCTTACAGAAAATGTATGGTTTGTTGGAGTTTTTTAAAGCACGAGCGCCATTGATAATGATTTCACGCGCGCAGACAGGTCTCTACTCTGGCTGATACCTGATACAAAAAACAGTAACTTCCAAAAGTGGGACTTAAATAAATTAAGTAACCCTAAATGGAGCTAGCTGATCCCATCCCCAAACGCTTGCTGGGAACTGTTCCCATTCATGATAGTATTACCCATACCTCTGTATTGGTATTGGCTTTAGTAGAACTTCGAATAAGCAATCACAACTTAATGATAGAATTGGGTAGATACAATCAAACTACGAAGGATAATAGGCATTGCTCTTTTTTTGGGTCCTCTCTAATAGAAGGCGGAGTCCACTTTCTTTTCCACTGTCCTAAATCACTCTATGATAAGGAATAATTTTTACAATATAATCAAGACTCTGATTCAAAATATTATCCATGCAGTTACCTGTAAACGTTTTGATCAATGAGCTGATGAACTCCTCTAATTACTTTATCAATATACAATTCATAAAATATATTTCAGCTTGCTTTGATGTTCGTATTAACAAATTATTACCAAAGTAACGTAATTTCCCTATGATGTAATTTTGATTCTTAAAATAGCTTTTGCAATATACTGTATGAACTTGTATGGTCATGCAAATAAAGCTCGTTGTTGTTGTTGGAGGCAGGTGGTGGTTGTGTGTGCTTACTTGGTGACTTTGGTGATTTTTAGCCAATAATTATCAACCAGGACCAGCCATACACAGTCTACACAGTATATACAATGATTAAAAAATAAATATTAGAAAGGTTGACTTAAAGTTCGTGTAAAAGGTACAATAGGGACACGTCAGTTTAGCCATCACACCATCATATGCAACTACTTAGGAGCGCTGTCACTTGGAGAATGACCAGTGACATCTCCAACTGAAAAGGTTGACAAATCGTGACTTCGGAATCTTCCTTGATGAGCGTGGACCATCTACTTGCACGGCCAAAAAAATTTTGAAAACAGTCTCTTATAAGGTAAACGAAACTCGCGATTTAAATAGCCATAAAGGATTGGATTCATAGCAGAGTTGCTATAGACAAGTGTAGATATGACAAGAACTACAACAGGAGTTATTAACTTCTTGAAAAAGGCACTCAGGATGACTGCAACCATGAATGGAATCCAGCACAGATAAAACGCGCCTACCACTATTCCTGGAAAAAAACAAAGAGATGCATTGTAAAAATCATCGAGATTAAAATTATCTTGAAGTGGTAGACACAAAAGGTGCTGCAGCGTCCGGCGGCAGCGTGGCCCGGCTATAATGGTCAGCGTGCGGGGCTTCGGCACGCGTTCCTTCCCCACGGAAGTCTGCTGAAAAAACCACGAAAATCAACTTTCAAACAAGTAAAACCAATTACGAGCTGCCATTGACATAATAATCCGAATTAATTTCTGACCCTTTCCTATAAAGTGTCGAAAATAAATGTCCTTCCTGAAGGAAATGACAGGCCGGTTTACCGTACAGTCAAACCTCGTCAGTACGGACACTCAGTCAGATAGCGACCATGCATAGAAAGTGTCCGTATTAACGGGGCGTACATATTAAGTGGGTCGATTTTAAAGAAAATGTAAGGGCTTTCTTTCCCCAGGTATAAAGCAAACTGTCCGTAATAACGAGGTGTACATCATTCTCTCTTGCGAGGTGTCCGCATTAAGGGGGTGTACCTATAGAGGGTGTGAATTTACCCTGAAGGAGGGTTATAGTACTCGAAACCGTCTGAAACTTTTTGATAATTTGTTACAACATCATCATCCTTCAGTCTAAATTAATTAACTGATGGATGCTGTTACAACCGTCGTCAGCAAGGTTACTCAGTTCTTCTCCTCGAGTAGCAGTAACTTTTCAGTCAAGCTCTCAGCATTTTAAACTAACAATAACCCTAATCGGATGAAGATGATAGGCCAAAATACAGCTGAATTTGTGTAGTTTAGTTAGAATTTCTTTCATTTCAAAATCAACACCACTTGATTCTTTACAGAAAGCAATGAGAGAGACCAAAATGCTCTCACCAGAAGGATCCTACAAATCTAAGATAATTCTCGCCTGAAGCCCCCCGAAAACGGAAGCAACATTGTTCGCCAACAACTCCCAACATTGTTGGATGTTTCATGTTGCGTCCGTTTGCACACCCTGTTGCATGCTGTTGGATGTTGTTGCGTGTCGTTGCGCAAAGTTTGAAACCGGTCAAACTTTTCAGCCAACAACTCCCAACATTTCTTTTGTTCCGTGATCACCGAAGCGTAGCACAACAATGTTGGATCCGTTTGCACAGGTCTTCCAACATTGTTAGGGCCACGCACGTTCATTACTCATGGTTTACAAAGTCTTATGGGTTGTATCCTTCCTACGGTGCACTGCAGGTCCCAGCATTGTTGGGAGTTGTTGCATTCGTTTGCACACCACTGCCAACACGCACGCAACAACTCCCAACATTGTTGGCGCAACAATGCTGGGAGTTGTTGCGTCCGTTTGCACGCAGCCTGAGAAACCAACCGACATCATTTTGCGACGCCACCATTGGTTTCCCCCTCTAAATGACGTGTGAGAAACGAGCGCAGAAATTCCATACTGATGATGCGTCACTATCCAGGTCTAGGTAATGCTTCTGATTGGTCGTGTCGCGTGGGAAATTTTGCTTCAACCAATCAGAAGCGCAACCCAGATCTGCGTAGACACGTTACTGCCAACGAGCAGGCGCGCCAAGACGCGAGGCTGCGAGGGGGCAGCATAATAAAGCCGTGCGCGGAAGTTCCAAGGGAGAAGGAATCTCGAAGCGATGATGTAACATATTAAGGTAGTGAAAAGTAACTGTTATGACGTAATGCAGAACAAAGACTATAAGAAAATATGCTATGTAAAGTCAATGTTTCGAATTCTTTATGCAGTAGCCGAACAGTTTAGTTCACGGTTTGCAAGGCAATTTTCGGTCATGCAATCGAATTGAGTTCAAAATATTTTACCCAAATACACTGCTACCTGTTTATGCCCCTAGGAAAAAATAATAACTCCGCAATATTTATTGTGTCTTTGAAGCAAAATAATTCGGAAGGCTTCCTCGGCGCACCATAAATCTTTTTTTTTTTCTTCCTGAAAAGTAGACTTCCTTAGCCTTAAAAAGAAACCTAATAGAGACATTGGCTGTTTACGCCTCTAGGAAAAAATTATAACGCCGGAAAAATTACTGCCTTTCAAGACAAATAATTAGAAAGGCTTCATTGGCGCACCATAAATCTTTTTTTTCTGAAAAGTAGACACCTTAAGCTTTAAAAAGAGACTAAATACAAATCTATACATTGAATATTCGCGGACTTATGATTTTTCGAGGATTCTAAGTTCGCTTATAGGACAACTAAATTTTACGCAAAATGACCTGTGCGCAACTTCGGGCAAAAACACGAATTTCAGTTTCTCGAAAAATATGCTATATAAAGTCGGTATTTCAAATTCTTTATGCAGTAGAACAGTTTAGTTCACTATTTTTAAGGTAATTTTTGCTTATGTAATCGAATTGAGTTCAAACTATTTTTCGTAAATTCCGGTAACTCATGACATTTCTAAACAAACTGAACAGTGCGCGCGTATAGGTAAAATCTTTGCTCATTGGCACTTAACGATAGCTATAACTACTGTAGTCAGTATGGAATAATTTCTGCGCTCGTTTCTCAGACGTCATCTAGCAGGGGCACCCAATGGATCTGTTTCTCAAAATATCTGTTCTTCAAGCAAATTTTTGCTGGCTGGAAGACTTGGAACGAGTAATATGTCCTTGGAAGGAAACAGTTGCTGGGAGGTAGGCAATTCATGGTGTCTGAGGGGATTTGATTTGATGTAAGGGCTGAATTTTTCCCTATGACCACACCCAAACTGGGCAGTAATGTCTGTACGTACGTCTGCTGGGAAACTTTCTAGTAAGTCAGGTTGCAGATTGTAGGTGCACCTTGCTGGCTCTTAACTCTTCCATCAGTCTTGCTGGGAGTAAGAAACAACACTACAGGTAATTTTTTGCCAGCAATCTCCAAAAATGCTTAATTAAAATGGTTTCAGAAAGCTTTATTCATGCTTTGTTAATTTGTTGTTTTTAGGTCTTTTGCTGAAAATTTCTCTTTGGGTGCCCCTGATTTAGCGGGAGACCAGTGGTAGCGTTGCGAAATATTTGCTGTTTTCTCAGATTAAGATAATTCAAAGTTTTGAAAAATTACTTTGTCAAGTTTATAAAAGGTCTCTGAAATGGAGAGATGTAATGAAAGCATGAAAATAGTGCGTTATCAAAGTCATTATAACACACTGCTTCAATCAACGAATCAGTTTCCAGAATTTGGCACAGAGCAGAAAGTTAAGAGTATTAAATTATATAATAAAAGTTCAACCTGGGCCTGTAGAAGCAGAAGACCTCGAGGGAAAATAAGCAATTTAAGTCTAACTTTTTGACTAGGGCGTGAGCTGAAGTTTAATAGATCGAAGCTGGGCTATTGCCGTAGGCCAGTCTGTAGGCAGCAAAAATGATATTTGTCAGAGTGTTTCGACTGACTGCCTAGCATTGAATAGACATGAATAGATCGATATTCATACTATTATTATATGTCAGCATAAGTTAGAAGAATATAGTTAGATGATCGATTGATCACCTGCTGTTGTATACTTTTAGAAAAGAAAAAAGGTTTCACACAAGCAACGCATTTCAGATGGTCGCGTACGAAGCAAAATGCATGCATGCATTAATACCCGTTGGTTTTTCTCCACTTTTTTCATTTACAACTCCTGATTTAGAAAAATAAAATTTCGTTTAAGCGAGTTTCTGAATTTAGCAGGCAGCGGGACTTTAAAACCAGAGCATTGAAATCTCTAAGGACGGGGTTTTATGACTTCAAATTGTTTAATTGCAAAAACCGAGTATAATTCAGTTTAATTCCAAAAAAGAGTAAGTAAAAAGACTTTTAAAAAATGTCTGAAAGAGATCGGGCAGTTAATCAAAATTTGAAACCTACGCCGCCACAACATTTTTAGCAGTTAATCTGATGAAATTCATTGCATTTTGGGCTGGCGAAATATGATAAAGGAATTAATTCAAGCAGATTTCAATCACCCGAGCAGACTTTTAAAATATAATTTTCAGGACTAAGTATACTGGTCTTGAAAATTATAAACTTTCCTTTTCCTTTAGTGTGGTAGGTTGCTTTCTAAAATCTTCGCCAGGGAAATTCTTTCCTTAGGTAAAATGTATGGTTAAATTAAACATTAAGTACAACTCACCAATGTTCTTCGCGGTTTTCGACTCCTTCAACGCCGACACGATTTCCTCTCCTTCTCTGGGAATCTGCAGAGAGTTCAGTCGACGTCTAAGCTTGCTTGCAGCCAGGAAAATTTTAACGTAGGCATAACTGATGAATAAAGTTGGAAATAAAACAACAACGGCAGAAAAAAATGACAGATATTCGGCGCTCATCGTGTCTGCGAATCTACAAATTCTGTGCTGTTTGCTTCGCTCCTGAGCAGTTTTGTTCTTTAAGCCTACAAATGGTAGGAATGATATCATGACAGCCACCATCCAACCTACTACTATGGCGTAGAAAATTCTCCGCGAGGAGAATTTGCTTTGGTAAAAGAGAGGTACGATGATAGCGCAATAACGTTCAATCGTTAGAATCAAAAGGTTCAGCATCGTAGCTGACAAGCTGAACAAAGTCAGACTCAGGGAACATTGGCACCAAAATATACTTCGCGACCAACTGAAAGCCTGTGCTTCCACTATTCTCAGGGGCAACACAATGACGCCAACAAATAAATCAGCCACTGCTAAAGAAACCAGTGAAAAATTCGCCGCCTTTTGGAGGGAACGAGTCGATTTAACAGCCAAAATCAGCAAAAGATTATCTGAAGTAATTAGAAAACTTAAGGTAACGTAAAGAAACAGTATTAATGGCATTATTTGTCTCTATTTCCACGGCAGATCTCGCTCAACCTCCCGATTAATATTGTGAGTTCGCATTTAAATCAGCCAAATTCTAGGAGACATCATTAACGAAACAATTCAAAGAAATATGTAAAGATTATTGCCCCCGCAAGGATTTCGCCTAGAAGGCGAAATCCCGAGGAGGCACTCTACAGCTGAAATACAGCTATTTCGAGAAAGTTTGTCGGAAAAAATGCGCACGCGACAATCCTGAAAGGTAACATCGGATATGATCAATACCGCTGTTCCTGATGATTGTAGCTGTCGAATTTATTTGTGGTGCTTTCCTTTAGCACTCGCAAACATATGTCCATGGTCTCAAGTGCCATTCTTTCAAATTTCTTTGAAGAAAAGTGAAGTCAAAACCACCCACAAAACCTTTTGGGATTGTTGCGTGCACTTTTTCCGACAACCTTTCTCGAAATAGCTGTATGCAGTCACGGTATGCCAGGGAAAAAATCTCGATTTGCTTGAACAGGGGCCGCATGGAATCGTTGGGTAATGATGACGTTTCTATTGTTCGCGCCCGTAAGTAAGAGATGATTAGGATGACGTAAAACAGAAAATCCCGAAGGGACCGCTTAGGCAGATTTTGTGACATTTATTGTACTCTTTTGCGTTACGTGTTATCAGTGATATTCTGAGGAGCAGCTGTTTTGAAAGTTATGCACTTATCACTGCCCCCACCCACTAGAGGCTGGTAAGTCATCTAAGCACTTGCAAATCCCCACGTATGCCCCACGTCTCCCCGGGGTGGGGGGTTCCAGTGACAAGTGCATTTTGGGCCAAAAGACACTCGTTAAGGGCAGATGAAGTTATAGGGTGCGTATAACTGTGTATATATAAACACTTGGAGAGTTTGCCAGACACGAGTTCACCAATCTTTGATTGGAAACAATTTGCCAGACACTCTTCCTCTCTTTCTGGGGGAATAAGACTCTCAGTCCACAAACTAGCAAGACGAGTGAATCAACGGCTAGCTTGTCACTAGCAGAACGATGTAGTGACGATGGACGATTACAGAAATTCGCCAACAATTAAACTGCGCTGACTTATTCCCTGCTCACAGATGTCCTCCTGTAAAGTTTAAAAACGGACTAGAACGCGCGAGCGTGAATTGACCAAACCTAGATTTGAATTTCTAAGACTTACTTTCCGCAATTAAAATGAACTGTATGTAAAAAGTGAAAGAAAAATAACTAAAACCTCCAACTACTAACTAAATCTTTTCTTATGGTTTAGAATAAACTGTTCTCGTAACTGAGAATGTTTTGATCAAAGCTGTGTAAATCGAACTGAATCAGTGAATGGAACCCTGTGTTTCCTGTTTTTATCTCACCTATTGTATGGAATATGTGGAAATCTTCATTATCATCGGTATATTTCAAGAGCACAACGAACACAACGACCAAGATTACTATTGACCGACAATATACAGCGCGGGGGCAACTGTAATGTCAACTATTACCCGTTCTTATCATTTGCTGGACGCCTTGTTTTTGCTTAATGATATGCAATTTTGATGAAATAAGTCTGAATCTACACAGTCCGATCGTTATAGGTGTTAATTCTAGTGTTTTAATTTCAGCCTTAAATTTTGTTCTTTTTTAGGTGGCAGATTCATTTCCACACGGACATAATTTCAAAAATTGAAAAACCATTCTGTGTTCATTGAACCTAACTACAAATAAAATGTCCCTTCTACGCCATTTCTAAAGATATCTTTTCCGTCATTTCTTCGATTTTTCCCGTCATCCAATGTTTTAACTTAGACTTTTTCATCCCTGGTTATTTCCGTCATCAACATTCCGTCATTATCCCCAATTTTAATTTTGGGAGTTAAATTTTATAAGTTTAATGCCTGTCATTTCCTTTCTGTCATTTACGACTTAAATTCAGACAGATTAACGTTTGTCATTATTTTTCATAAAATTTAAAAAACTCAAAAAAAAAAAACTATTCTATAAAACGGAATGAACCTGGCTTAAAAATAACAGAATAATGACCTCAGCCTCTTTCGGGGCCTCGGGGGAAAAAACCGGAGAAATGACGGGAAAGAGTACTAGAAGGGACATTTTATATGTAGTCACACATTCAATCTTTTTTCATTACATTGAGAAAAATCCTCCTTTTTGACATCACTCCTGTCAGTCGGAGAGGACAAAAATCAATTTTAAGTCAGTGTACAAAAAAATTTGAAGTTCAAAAAATTATTTTTTTATAAACGGATATGCCATCGGGAAAAGAAATCTTAAAATACTACGAAGAAATTGAGAAAATGAGCAAGATTATTATTCCGATTGCATTGATTTATTGGAACAAACGAAAAGAGATTATCATGAAGAGACATATGGTTATTATTCATGTGATGAATGTTTAATAAATATATTAATGAAGGAAAAATATTTGAAGAAATGGATAATGAAAAAAAATGGATTTAAATTTTCAAATGATAAAATATTTGATGAAGAGAAACTGTTTTGTTTTGGTTTAGAAGGTAATGTCATATAGGAAAGGAAGAAACACGTTTCTTTGCATTGTTTTAGAAGAAATTGTTAAAAATATAGTCGTCCGGGAGAATTAAGTCATATAAAAAAATACTTAGAAGAAAATGACGAAAACAAATCTGTTGAACCTTTATCATTACAACAAAAATGTAGGAGAGATTTAACCAAGGGTGTTAAACCATTATTAAAACCATATTGTTATAATAGTATGAGAAATACTTTTTTACTATATTATTGCCTTGAGACTTTTGGATTTAAGGCGTTTTTTATGCCGATTTTTACAACTTCTATCTAGTATGATAAAATTGACAACGATAACAAAGAGAATGTAAGACTTGTAGTCAATTATGGCAGAGATGAAAAAAAACTATAAAGATGAACCCAAAACAACCAAAAATATTCTAGAGGGTGAAGACTTTGAGAAGCTTCAAATTAAAGCAAAGAAACTCGAGGCAAATCGTTAGAATATTCTAAACGAGAAGATTCGAAGTTTATTGTAGAGTTAAAAGAAAGTGGTAAAGAGTTCATTTCGGTAATCCCAAGTACGAGGACTATTTAATACACAAAGCTGAGGAAAGACGAGAGAAATGTCTGCTAGAGCAAAGAAAAGGGACTGGGTCGAGTAATGGCGGAGTAAAGACCTTCGATGTGACTGTCCGCAAACTTTACACTTTGCATGGTGGCTAATGGCCGAATTTTTCAATAATCTACTCAGCAAAAGAGCATTTAGATCATCGGACTCCTCGGACGACTCAACCACATCGCCTGAGGCGAAAAAACCTAAGAAGTACGATTCACCGCTCACTGAAGGACCCGAACAAGAAGAAGATGAAGTAATGGCAGCTCTTAATATGTCGGAGGAGGTTGCTGCCAAAGTACAAAAGATTTTGGAAAAGCTAGAAAAGCTAGACACGATAGAACTGTCTTTGAAGAAAATTGAATCCAAACTGGCAAAGCTAGAAACACGAACGACAGAGTTGGAAGCTTTCAAAGAAGAAGCCAAGAAGGACATAAGCGAGTTGAAAGATGGCGCCAACTTTGCTTCAAAACAATTACACGAGAAGTCTCAAGAGTTAAAAAAGGCACAAGCAGAAATTACCGAGCTCACGAGGAAGGTGCAAAAACATGAAGAAGCAGTTAAGGAGACCGATTCAAAATGCTTGTATCTTGAGGCCTATTCTCGACGTGAAAACATCAAGTTTATGAATATCGAAGAAGGACCTCAAGATCAACCTGAAGACACCGAGGAGATTTTAAGAGACTTTTTAGAACGCGAACTGGGATATGTAGATGCTCAGAGTGTAGAATTTCAACGTGTCCACCGCACAGGAAAAACCAAAGATGGGAATCCTCGTCCAATTCTTGCACGTTTCCTGAGGTATAAAGATGTGCAAAACATTTTTTCACTGGGACACCGCTTGAAAGGATCAAAGTTTCAAATGTTCCGAGACCTACCGACTGAAATTGTTAAACGCCGCAGGGTACAGATGGAAACTTTTAAAACTGCTAAACGAAGAGGAATTCCAGCGGCTTTTAGCCAAGCACAACCAGATAAGTTGTATATTAGAGGGCGCTTATGGCCAGTAGGCAAAGAACTTCCTTCATAACTTTTTATAACTTTTGTCATTGCTTCAACAATCGAGTGCTGTCGGGCCATCTGTCACTGTGTGATTGATGAAAAACAATGTATAACTTATGCTATTGCGGACGGTTGCTTTCTTTATTAGCTTTTCATTTTTTTCTTCTCTTTCAAACTTAGGAGAGAACCTAAGAAAACGCGTCTTTCGTCCCCAGTCAATTTAACCTTTTATTGATTTAAATGTGTGTGTCTCTGTTTACATTTTGCATGACAATGTTTAGTTTGCTGTGTTTTTACGTAACCTTACTGTTATTTTATTTAACCTCTTGTTTATCTTTTTTTATTTCTCATATTTGTTTTTTATT